>NC_061512.1:102868460-102880219 GCF_022539505.1 Lolium rigidum | reverse complement strand
TTTCATCCGTACTAGTCCGTCAACTAAGTTGGTAAGCAATACTAATTCACTTTGGAGCGTAAGATTTACCTTTCTTACGCCTACCCAAATTTGAAGGAGGTGCTGATGTTGAAGAATACCAAACTTGGGAGATGAAGATTGAGAAGTTATGGCGCTTACATACTTATACTGAAGATAGGAAGGTCAAACTTGCTTCCTCAGAATTTGATGGCTATGCATTGCGTTGGTGGGATGGAGTGACACGCAAACGTCAAGAAGATCATGAGCTGCCAGTTCGTACATGGCGAGAGATGAAGGAACTTATGCAAGCTCAAGCTTTCGTGCCCACTAATTATTTGCGATCTATATATGATAAGTTGACCCTATTGAGACAAGGTGTGAAGATTGTTGATACTTATTTCATGGAGATGTAGATGCTTATGCAGCGTGGCCGTGTCCGTGAGTCACTTGAGATGACTGACAATGAACCGTTTTCTCCATGGTTTGAAGTTTGATATCAAAGGCATTGTTCGTCATCACAGTTACACCACTATGAATGAGTTGCTACATCATGCAAGAGAAGCTGAATCACATTTGGCTGAAGAAGCACAGGTTAAAGGTCGTGCTACGGGAGCTGGGCGCTACACGCCTAGGGCGCCTCCATCTATGGCGTCGGCGCCATCTTTGCGCTCCGCACCTTATACTACTCCGTCTAGCAAGCCGGTCTCCAATGTGTCCAACACAAAGAAGCCCGAATCTGCTGCAAGTACGAGTGGTTCTAGCATGTCTACTACGCGCAATCGCGATATGAATTGCCATACATGTGGTGGCAAGGGTCACTTGAAGAAAGATTTTCCTAACCGCAAGATCATGATTATTAATGAGGACAATGAGTATGAGACTGGAGATGATGTTAATCCATATGCTCCAGAAGATGATGACTATGACAGTGATGGTGTAGATGCTTATCCGTCTGAAGCTCGCACTATTGTTGTGTCTCAGCGTGCTTTTAATGTGTTGCCAAGTGCATCTACTCAGCGCTGCAATTTGTTTCAAACAAAGGCTTTAGTTGGTCCTGGCAAGGCTTGCAAGGTCATTATTGATGGCGGGAGTTGCCGCAATTTAGCAAGCAAGAAGTTGTGCACCAAGCTGAAGTTGAAGTATCTACCGCACCCACATCCGTACTATATTCAGTGGTTGAGTGACAATGGTGAGATGAAGGTAAACCACATGGTGCGTGTTGATTTTGAGATTGGACCGTATAAGGATTCCATTGATTTTGATGTGGTTCCTATGACGGTGTGTCACCTACTATTGGGTCGGCCATGGCTCTATGACCGTTCTGTGCAACACAATGGCCGTGCCAATACATATCACTTGGAGTTCAAGGGCAAGAAAATTAACTTACAGCCTATGTCGCCACATCAAATTTTCAATGAATCTCGTCAGAAAGTTGAAGTAAACTTGGAGGATGCACCTATAGATAGGCGAGAGAATTGTAATACCGTGAGTGATATAACGAAAAGTGAGAGAGTGAATTCCTTAGTCTTATTAGCCACCAAAGAAGATATGAGAGAATTTAGTGAGGATCCTACAGCCATGCCTCTTGTGCTCATGTACAGGTACGGTTTTGGTTTCTAATGACATGACCCCTATTCCTCTTGGTGTTTCTAATGTGTTGCAGGAATTCAGCTATGTGTTTTCGGAGGAGGTGCCCGCAGGACTACCACCATTGCGTGGTATTGAGCATCAAATTGACTTGATCCCCGGAGCTTCGCTACCCAATAGGGCGCCATATAGGACAAATCCCGAAGAGACGAAGGAAATACATAAGCAAGTACAAGCGCTACTCGACAAAGGTTATATCCGCATAAGCCTTAGTCCTTGTGCTGTTCCTGTTATTCTAGTTCCTAAGAAAGATGGTACATGGCGCATGTGTGTAGATTGTAGAGCGATAAACAACATTACTATTCGATATCGTCATCCTATTTCCCGTTTATAGGATATGCTAGATGAATTGAGTGGTGCTGTTATTTTCTCTAAAATTGATTTGCGTAGTGGTTATCATCAAATTAGGATGAAAGAAGGAGATGAATGGAAAACAACCTTTAAAACAAAATTTGGTTTATATGAGTGGTTAGTAATGCCTTTTGGTTTGACTAATGCACCTAGCACTTTCATGAGACTGATGAACCATGTTTTGCGTACTTTTATTGACAAGTTTGTGGTTGTGTACTTTGATGATATATTAATCTACAGCCGCAATGAATCTAATCATACTATACATATTCGACATGTTCTGCAAGTGTTGCGTGATAATAAACTCTATGGTAATCTTGAGAAGTGCACATTTTGGAAAGATAAGGTCATATTTCTGGGTTATGTTGTCTCTAAGCATGGAGTAGAGGTAGATGTGTCTAAAATTGAAGCAATTCAAAATTGGCCTACTCCCATGAATGTGAGTCAAGTAAGAAGTTTTCATGGTCTAGCTGGGTTTTATAGAATATTTGTGCCCAACTTTAGTACTATTGCTGCACCTTTGAATGAATTAACTAAAAATGGTGTTGTTTTTGAGTGGGGCGCAACCCAAGATCATGCTTTTGATGAACTGAAACGGTTGTTAACTTCTGCACCGTTGCTTGCACTTCCTGATTTCAATAAGCAATTTGAGATTGAATGTGATGCTAGTGGAATTGGAATTGGTGGTGTGTTGATGCAAGAGGGTCGCCCAATTGCATATTTTTCAGAGAAACTTTCTGGTGCTAAGTTGAACTATCCTATATATGATAAAGAATTGTATGCTTTAATTAGAGTTTTTGATGTTTGGCAACATTACTTGGGGCCAAAAGAATTTATCATACATTCTGATCACGAAGCTTTAAAATATCTGAAAGCTCAATCTACTTTGCATAAGCGTCTTGCTAAGTGGGTTGAGTTCATTGAGTCTTTTCCATACATTATTAAGAATAAGAAGGGAAAAGATAATATTGTTGTTGATGCTCTATCTAGGAAGAATATGATATTAACTCAACTTGATGTTAAAATTCCTGGATTAGAGATACTATGTGATTTGTATGCTACTGATCATGATTTTGCTGAACCATATCGCTTGTGTGCTATTGGTAAAGCATGGGAAAAATATCACATACATGATGGGCTCTTGTTTAGAGCTAACAAACTATGTGTTCCAGAATCGTCTGCGCGTTTGCTCTTATTGCAGGAATCTAATGCTGGAGGTTTGATGGGTCACTTTGGGCGTGAGAAGACGCTACTCATGCTAGCTGACCATTTTTATTGGCCAAAGATGAGGTGGGATGTGGACAGGTATGTGAAGAGGTGCATTACTTGCAACAAGTCAAAGTCCAAGCTGAAGCCTCACGGTTTGTATACTCCTTTACCGGCACCTACTACACCTTGGGAAGACACTAGTATGGATTTTGTGTTGGGTTTGCCGCGTACTAAGAGAGGCCATGATTCTATATTTGTGGCAGTGGATAGATTCTCTAAGATGTCACATTTTATTGCCTACCACAAAAGCGACGATGCGTCGCATATTGCTAACCTGTTTTTCAGGGAGTTTGTACGTCTACATAGAGTCCCAAAGACTATTGTTTCTGATCGTGACGTGAAGTTTATGAGCTACTTCTGGAAGACACTTTGGAGAAAGCTGGGGACGAAGCTACTTTTCAGTACTACTTGTCATCCCCAAACTGATGGTCAAACAGAAGTGGTGAATAGAACATTGTCAAAACTATTGATCCATGACCAAGAAGAACCTAAAGGAGTGGGAAGATTGTTTGCCGCATGTGGTAACAGGGCGGTACATTCTACCACAGAGCTGTGTCCATTTGAGGTGGTGTATGGTTTCAAACCCATTACTCCGCTTGATTTGTTGCCTCTACCCATACATGAGAGAGTTAATATGGAGGCATCCAAGAGGGCAGATTTTGTGCGAAAGATTCATGTGAAGACTAAATAGTTGATAGAGAAGAAAGGCAAGAGCAATGCTGCAAGGATGAACAAGAAACGCAATGAGATATTTTTCAAGCCTGGTGATATGGTCTGGGTACATTTCCGCAAGGATAGGTTCCCGAAGCTGCGGAAGTCCAAGTTGCTTCCTCGTGGTGCTGGTCCTTACAAAGTGCTTGCCAAGATCAGTGATAATGCATACTCTATAGATCTTCCAATTGATGAGTTTGGTGTCAGCAATTCTTTTAATGTGGATGATTTGACACCATATGACGGAGAAGACCTTGGAGCGTCGAGGTCGACGCCTTTTGAAGGGGGGAGATGATGAGGACATCCTATTACTACACTACTACCTCCGTCATTGCAAGATGAAGACGATGCTGCTGTGAAGCTCAAGTCCAATGAAGTCGGGATTGGACCAATGACACGAGCTCGTGCGAAGCTACTTAAACAACAGGTGAATTTGTTCCTAAGTAATACTTTGATCGATGAGAACTTTATACTGCCTAAGTCCTATTACTTATGTATGATCATGTATGAAGAAGGAGCAAGCATCGCACGAGGAGGAGAGGAGCAGCTGGACAAGAAGCTGGACAAGAAGCTGGACGTGAAGCTGGACATGGAGCTGGATATGAAGACATCCCATGGACGCGCGAGGGAGGAGCGGGAGGCATGCGCGAGAGGAGGAGATGCAGTTCAGGCCGGCGCTGGCCCGGCCGGACCGGCCGTGCCGCCGGGCCACCGGTCCCGTGCCCAGTCCGACCGGCTTCCACGCCGGATCAGCCCGGTCCAAACCGGGCGCCACGCTTGTGCCGCCCGGCCACATCCAAGAAGCTCCGGAAGCTCAGCCGGTTTCCACCCCGCGCCAGGTCTGGTTTCAACCGGCCTGACCCGGTCCCAGGCCCGGTCGACCGACCCCCAGAACGACCGTGTCCGAGTCTGTCTCGACCAGATCCCGATATGGGTCGGTTATGCTTGTAGTTTTTCGACCTGAGGTCGTCCTGAACCCCTATATAAGTGCCCAACATGGGCGGATCCAAGCACAAGCCCAGGGGGGCGAATGCCCCCACTCGATTTTTTGGCCTCCTTATACCTGGCCCATAGTATAGGGAGTTGCCCCCACTCAGCCCAAAACATTTGCCCCCACTACTTAATTTTTCTAGTCTATTTGCAAAGCCCGTGTATGGAAAAGTACCCATTAACTTCTCATCTTGGCCTGGTCACGTTACGAGCTAGAGCGGGGCAATCTGGCATTGATCAGCAAGGAAACGAAGCGACGGAAGTTTGGCCAAAAACAAAGCGATAGAGATTTCGAGACAAACCAAGCGACTGGCAGTCTCCCGATCCGACGCCCGCCTCCGCCCTCCGGCAGCCACCGTCGCCGTCCGCGGTCCGCCGTGCATGCCGGCCGGCCGACCGACCGCCTATCCTTCGAACTTTGAAGATCACTGCATCATCCCTCTGGTAATCCCTGATACGTCTCCGACGTATCGATAATTTCTTATGTTCCATGCCACATTATTGATGATATCTACATGTTTTATGCACACTTTATGTCATATTCGTGCATTTTCTCGGAACTAACCTATTAACAAGATGCCGAAGAGCCGCTTGTCGTTTTCTCGTCGTTTTTGGTTTCAGTAAATCCTAGTAACGAAATATTCTCGAATTGGACGAAATCAACGCCTAGTGGTCCTATTTTGCCACGAAGCTTCCAGAAGACCGAAGAGGAGTCGAAGTGGGGCCACGAGGCGCCGCCACACTAGGCGGCGCGGCCCAAGCCCCGGCCGCGCCGACCCGTGGTGTGGGGCCCTCGTGTGGCCCCCGCGTTGCCCTTCCGCCTACTTAAAGCCTCCGTCGCGAAACCCCCGCACCGAGAGCCACGATACGGAAAACCCATCGAGACGCCGCCGCCGCCAATCCCATCTCTGGGGATTCGGAGATCTCCTCCGCACTCCCGCCGGAGAGGGGATTCATCTCCCGGAGGACTCTTCACCGCCATGGTCGCTCCGGAGTGATGAGTGAGTAGTTCACCCCTGGACTATGGGTCCATAGCAAGTAGCTAGATGGTTGTCTTCTCCTCATTGTGCTTCATTGTCTGGATCTTGTGAGCTGCCTAACATGATCAAGATCATCTATCCGTAATGCTATATGTTGTGTTTGTCGGGATCCGATGGATAGAGAATACTATGTTATGTTAATTATCAAGTTATTACCTATGTGTTGTTTATGATCTTGCATGCTCTCCGTTATTAGTAGAGGCTCTGGCCAAGTTTTTGCTCTTAACTCCAAGAGGGAGTATTTATGCTCGATAGTGGGTTCATGCCTCCATTAAATCCGGGACAAGTGACGTAAAGTTCTAAGGTTGTGGATGTGCCGTTGCTACTAGGGATAAAACATTGATGCTATGTCCGAGGATGTAGTTGTTGATTACATTACGCACCATACTTAATGCAATTATCTCGTTGTTTTGCAACTTAATACCGGAAGGGGTTCGGACGATAACCCGAAGGTGGACTTTTTAGGCATAGATGCATGCCGGATAGCGGTCTATGTACTTTGTCGTAATGCCCAATTAAATCTCACTATATTTATCATGACATGTATGTGCATTGTTATGCCTCTCTATTTGTCAATTGCCCGACCGTAATTTGTTCACCCAACATGCTTTTATCTTATGGGAGAGACACCTCTAGTGAACTCGTGGACCCCGGTCCATTCTTTTATACCGAAATACAAATCTGCCGCAATACTTGTTTTATTATTTTCTTGCAAACAATCATCTTCCACACAATACGGTTAATCCTTTGTTACAGCAAGCCGGTGAGATTGACAACCTCACTCGTTTCGTTGGGGCAAAGTACTTTGGTTGTGTTGTGCAGGTTCCACGTTGGCGCCGAATCTCCGGTGTTGCGCCGCACTACATCCCGCCGCCATCAACCTTCAACGTGCTTCTTGACTCCTACCGGTTCGATTAAACCTTGGTTTCTAACCGAGGGAAACTTGCCGCTGTGCGCATCACACCTTCCTCTTGGGGTTCCCAACGGACGTGTCAACTACACGCATCAAGCAAATTTCTGGCGCCGTTGCCGGGAAGATCAAGACACGCTGCAAGGGGAGTCTCCACTTCCCAATCTCTTTACTTTGTTTTTGTCTTGCTTTATTTTATTTACTACTTTGTTTGTTGCATTATATCAAAACACAAAAAAATTAGTTGCTAGCTTTACTTTATTTACTGTCTTGCTCTCTATATCAAAAATACAAAAAAAAAATTAGTTACTTGCATTTGCTTTATCTAGTTTGTTTTATTTACTACTGCTAAAATGGCCACCCCTGAAAATACTAAGTTGTGTGACTTCACAACCACAAATAATAATAATTTCCTATGCACACCTATTGCTCCACCTGCTACTACAAGCAGAATTCTTTGAAATTAAACCCGCTTTTATCGAATCTTGTTATGCGAGAGCAATTTTCCGGTGTTAGTTCCGATGATGTCGCTGCCCATCTCAATAATTTTGTTGAATTGTGTGAACTGCAAAAGTATAAAGATGTAGATGGTGATATTATTAAATTGAAATTGTTTCCTTTCTCATTAAGAGGAAGAGCTAAAGATTGGTTGCTATCTCCGCCTAAGAATAGTATCGATTCCTCGGACTAAATGCAAGGATGCTTTTATTGGTAGATATTATCCCCTCGCTAAAATTATATCTTTGAGGAGTAGCATAATGAATTTTAAACAATTGGATAATGAACATGTTGCTCAAGCTTGGGAAAGAATGAAATCTTTGGTTAAAAATTGCCCAACCCATGGACTCGACTACTTGGATGATCATCCAAACCTTTTATGCAGGACTAAATTTTTCTTCGCGGAATTTATTGGATTCAGCTGCTGGAGGTACCTTTATGTCCATCACCTTGGGGGCGGCTACAAAGCTTCTTGATAGTATGATGGTTAATTACTCTGAATGGCACACTGAAAGAGCTCCACAAGGTAAGAAGGTAAATTCCGTTGAAGAATCCTCTTCCTTGAATGATAAGATTGATGCTATTATGTCTATGCTTGTGAATGATAGGACTAATGTTGATCCTAATAATGTTCCGTTAGCTTCATTGGTTGCCCAAGAAGAACATGTTGATGTAAACTTCATTAAAAATAATAATTTCAACAACAATGCTTATCTGAACAATTCTAGTAATAACTATAGGCCATATCCTTATAATAATGGTAACGGTTATGCTAATTCTTATGGGAATTCTTACAACAATAATAGGAATACACCCTCGGACTTGAAGCTATGCTTAAAGAATTTATTAGTACACAAACTGCCTTTAACAAATCTGTTGAGAAAAAGCTCAATAAAATTGATATTCTCGCTTCTAAGGTTGATAGTCTTGCCTCTGATGTTGATCTTTTGAAATCGAAGGTTATGCCTAATAGGGATATTGAAAATAAAATTGTTACTATAGCAAATGCCATCCAAGTTAGAATTAATGAGAATATAAGATTAATGGCTGAACTGCGTGCTAGGTGGGATAGAGAAGAAAATGAAAAACTAGCTAAAGAGAAAAATGTAGCTAAAGTTTGGACTATTACCACCACTATCAATGCTAATGATTCACATGTTGCTGCACCTCCTACTATCAATAATAAAATAATTGGTGTTGGCAATGTTTCTACTCCTAGCGCAAAGCGCGCAAAATTACCTGAAACTGCTGAAACTGCCTGTGATAAAACTGCTGAAATTTTTTCCAACCTTGGGGATGATAATCCCATTGCTTTAGATTGTAATGATTTAGATTTTGATGATTGCCACATCTCTGAAGTTATAAAGTTCTTACAAAAACTTGCTAAGAGTCCCAATGCTAGCGCTGTAAACTTGGCTTTCACAAAACATATTACAAATGCTCTCATAAAAGCTAGAGAAGAGAAACTAAAACTTGAAACTTCTATTCCTAGAAAGCTAGAAGATGGTTGGGAGCCCATCATTAAAATGAGGGTCAATGATTTTGATTGTAATGCTTTATGTGATCTTGGTAGAAGTATTTCTGTTATGCGGATGAAACCCGGTGATCACATGGGTACGTGAGCACGCGTTCCCCATCCGACATGTGTCTAACGCCGTTAGTTCCGCCGTTTGTGATGTGAATATGTGATGAGGTCCCTTTGTGATGTGAATATGTGATGAGGTCAAACTGAATTAACAGACCCGCTAATACATCAAAATTAATCAGCCTAAATCATACGATCTCCTACACGCCCGCGCTTGAGGACCACCGCTCCTCCGTTGGTGCCGGCTTCAGCCTCCTCCTGAACGACCTCCTGCGCAGCTGCACTGGGTCTGGGTCGTCGCCTTCGTACGAGCGGCTGCACACATATCGGGATGACGGCGGCGCTGGCGAAGGCGCCCGTGGGGCGTTCACGGTCGGAAGGACGGTCCACGGCGTCTTGCAGAGTGGGTAGTCGCGGTTGCGGTGCGCGACGCTGGCGGAGATGCAGTTCGCGGGCGGACGAGGCGCGGCGGTGGACACTTGGGCGTGCGGCGGTGGACACCAGAGCGAGGCGGTCGAGGGGAGCATCGGAGGGAGCTCGGCTCTGCACGCTCCTGGGCACTCCAACGCTGGCCGCTAAGTCTCCAGAGCGGCATCCAATCCCAAATCGAAAAATACCAAATCCAATTGACCACAAATCGGCCACGAACAGATCCCAAATCGAAAAATACCAAATCCAATTGACCACAAATCAGCCACGAGAAGATCCCAAATCGAAGCCATCGCCGCGCCTCGTCCACCTCCTGCTGGTAAGCGCTGAAGCCATCGCCCTGGTAATCCCCAGGGTAGCGAGGGAGCTCCAACCTCCATCCCGCCATGGACGCTGCCCAGGGAACTCCGGCCTCCCTCCCCCTCTGAGACGCCACCTAGCGAGCTCTTGTAGCTGCCAGTGGAGGAAGCGGTCACCGCCGTCGAGCGCCCGCTGTTCCAGCTGGTGTCGGCGAGCCAGACCACCCTGCCGGACTCGGAGGGCGCCATCGACGGCCACCTCAGGGAGGTCGGCCTCACCTTCCACCTCCTCAAGGACGTGCGCGGGCTCATCTCCAAGAACATCGAGCACGCCTGGAGGAAGCCTTCAAGCCGCTCGGCATCGACGACGGGAGCGGATGCGTGCCACCAGGCCGCCAGCTGCACGGAAGGACACGATTTGGGGATATCCCAAGATGCAGATGACAGCAAAAAAGATGCTAACGCCGTATGGTGGCAGTGAGCGAGAAATTGAATCTCAATGTTGATCCAACGGTGGTTAGGGGGTGCTCACGTACCCCCCTGAACACCAAATCCACTCTATTTTGTTATGCTTAAGAAAGTCTATGATATGCTTGACTTGCCACCATTGAAAAATTGTTATCTGGATGTTAATCTCGTTGATAATGCTAAAAAGAAACCCTTGGGGAGAGTTGATAATGTTCATATTATGGTTAACAATAACCTTGTCCCCGTTGATTTTGTTGTCTTGGATATTGAATGCAATGCATCTTGCCCCATTATATTGGGAAGACCTTTTCTTCGAACCGTTGGTGCTACTATTGATATGAAGGAAGGTAATATTAAATATCAATTCCCTCTCAAGAAAGGTATGGAACACTTCCCTAGAAAGAGAATGAAGTTACCTTATGATTCTATTATTAGAACAAATTATGATGTTGATGCTTCATCTCTCGATAACACTTGATATACACTTTCTGCACCTAGCTGAAAGGCGTTAAAGAAAAGCGCTTATGGGAGACAACCCATATTTTTACTACAGTATTTTTGTTTTATATTTGAGTCTTGGAAGTTGTTTACTACTGTAGCAACCTCTCCTTATCTTAGTTTTGAGTTTTGTTGTGCCAAGTAAAGTCTTTGATAGTAAAGTGAATACTAGATTTGGATTATCGCGCTGAAACGTATTTCTTTGTCTGTCACGAATCTGGGTCTAATTTTCCGTAGGTAACTCAGAAAATTAAGCCAATTTACGTGAGTGATCCTCAGATATGTACGCAACTTTCATTCAATTTGGGCATTTTCATTTGAGCAAGTATGGTGCCTCAATAAAATCCATCTTTACGGACTGTTCTGTTTTGACAGATTCTGCCTTTTATTTCGCATTGCCTCTTTTGCTATGTTGGATGAATTTCTTTGATCCATTAATGTCCAGTAGCTTTATGCAATGTCCAGAAGTGTTAAGAATGATTGTGTCACCTCTGAACATGTTAATTTTTATTGTCCACTAACCCTCTAATGAGTTGTTTCGAGTTTGGTGTGGAGGAAGTTTTCAAGGATCAAGAGAGGAGTATGATACAATATGATCAAGGAGACTGAAAGCTCTAAGCTTGGGGATGCCCCGGTGTTTCACCCCTGCATATTCTAAGAAGACTCAAGCGTCTATGTCGTCGTGGTGAACGAGCAGATGCCATAGGATGGCTTAAGTTGGGGCCGAATGGACGTATGAGGATTCGGGGGAGGGTTTGCGATTAGATGGGAAGAACTTCCTGATGCTTTCCTCAAGAACACAACCAAAGGCCGGTATGCAAGAAGAGAGACAAGAGGAAGAACTCTTTACTAGATCGCTAGCTTCATTGATCTCAACATGGTTACAAGTTTCGAGTACCAGACTATTCTCGTGGTCTCGCGCTCGTAGGAGGCGTACTCCCTCTCCTTATATAGGGGAGAGGGTGGCTTACACCGGAAGAAACCCTAATGGCATCTTTGACTAGACAAACTACTTTACAAAGCTACTTTAATCATAGATGACACCGGAGTCCTCTTTAATCGTG
>NC_061512.1:102817544-102868360 GCF_022539505.1 Lolium rigidum | reverse complement strand
CCCAAATTAATTAAACTAAATAGACACTCCTCCATGGTATGTGATTGATGGACGGCACCCGAAGGATTCGGTTAGCCATGGCTTGTGTAAGCAAAGGTTGGGGGAGTGTCATCATTATCATAAAGCTAAAATAAAAGGCACTCCTTCATGGTATGAGATTGTTGGCGAGCACTCGAGGATTCGGTTAGCCATGGTTTGTGAAAGAAAGGTTGGAAGGAGTGCCACACAAAATGAAAATATTATGGGAGCCGCTCTTAGGAGGTTGTCCGGCAAGGGGTTAGAGTACCCGCTACCGATCGTTGACAACAACAAACACTTCTCAAAATGTTACTTTTATTATCTCTATATGATTTCAAAGCTGAAAGAGCTCTAGCACATGATTTAATCCCTGCTTCTCTCACGAAGGGCCTGTCTTTTACTTTATGTTGAGTCGATAAACCTATTTCTCTCCATCTCAAGCAAGCATTTGAGTAGTTGTGATCAAACCATTATATTGTGATTTGCTACATCATGTCTTTTATTCTTCCTTGTTTAGTACAAGTTTTATCTGAATGAATATAGCTTTGCAAGTTATCAATGATTATGAAGAGACCATTATGATTGAGTATGCAAGTTGTGCATTATAAACTTTAACATGAGAGCGCTGCTCAATAAGATAAATATAATCTATTAATTGTTCTCTGACCAAGAACGAAGTTTGCCATCACCAATTATGATTTCTCATGCACCTTTACTTGTGATTACCTTATACTTGTTTCAATATGAGTTATAAGAGGTTGTTTACTATAATGTCCTGTGTGAATGAATATGATGTTTCTTGTCCGTATTTTGGTTATCGACTCTTCACTCCATAAACATGTGGTCATGTCTATTGAGTTCAGTTTCGCTTGGGGACAAGCGAAGTCTAAGCTTGGGGGAGTTGATACGTCCAATTTGCATCACTATTTTATATCATAATTTGCTGTTATTCATTGATATATTTCATATTGGGACACAATACTTATGTTATTTCATCTATTTTGCATGTTTCATCATTATTGGAGGATCGAACACCGGAGCCGGGATTCTGCTGGAAAAAGCACCGTCGAACGCAATATTTCGGAAGATCAACTGTGGAAGGAAATTATACCAAAAATCCTATTTTTCAAGATGACGAAGGAAGCCGAAGGAGGCGCCAGGAGGAGCCAGGGTGGGCCCACACCCTAGGGCGGCGCGGCCCAGGCCCTGGCCGCGTCGCCATGTGGTGTGAGGGGCCCACGACCCCTTTCGCCTCCTTTTCTTCGCCAAACCCTTCGTCCCGAAGATCTAAGCCACAGAGGGTACCTCGCGAAGAGTTACAGCCGCCTCTGCGGGGCGGAGAACACCAGAGAGAAAAGAGCTCTCCGGCGGGCAGGAATCTGCCGGGAAATCCCTCCGGGAGGGGGAAATCGACGCCATCGTCACCGACATCGAGCTGGACATCATCACCATCACCATCATCATCATCTCCACCATCATCACCGCCGTCATCACCGCTGGACACCGTCACCGCCGTAGCAATTTGGGTTTGATCTTGATTGTTTGATAGGGGAAACTCTCCCGGTATCGATCTATACTTGTTGTTGATGCTATTGAGTGAAACCATTGAACCAAGTTTATGTTCAGATTGTTATTCATCATCATATCACCTCTGATCATGTTCCATATGATGTCTCGTGAGTAGTTCGTTTAGTTCTTGAGGACATGGGTGAAGTCTAAATGTTAGTAGTGAACTATGGTTGAGTAATATTCAATGGTGTGATATTTAAGTTGTGGTGTTATTCTTCTAGTGGTGTCATGTGAACGTCGACTACATGACACTTCACCATTTATGGGCCTAGGGGAATGCATCTTGTATTCGTTTGCTAATTGCGGGGTTGCCGGAGTGACGAAACCTAAACCCCCGTTGGTATATCGATGCGGGAGGGATCGCAGGATCTCGAGTTTAAGGCTGTGGTTAGATTTATTCTTAATTACTTTCTTGTAGTTGCGGATGCTTGCAAGGGGTATAATCACAAGTATGTATTTAGTCCTAGGAAGGGCGGTACATTAGCATAGGTTCACCCACACAACACTTATCATAACAATGAAGATTATTTAGCCGTATGTAGCGAAAGCACTAGACTAAAATCCCATGTGTCCTCGAGAACGTTTGGTCATTATAAGTAAACAAACCGGCTTGTTCTTTGTGCTAAAAAGGATTGGGCCACTCGCTGCAATTGTTACTCTCGCACTTTACATACTCGTACTTTATTCAACTGTTACATCAAAACCCCCTGAATACTTGTCTCGTGAGCATTTACGAAGTGAATCCTTCATCGAAACTGCTTGTCAACACCTTCTGCTCCTCGTTGGGATCGACATTCTTACTTATCGAAGATACTACGATACACCCCCTATACTTGTGGGTCATCAGTCGTCGTTGAAGTAGTCGGCGTCAAGCAACATTGCGGTGGCTTGACGATGCCGGTTGATGTTCCTCCTCTTGCTTGGCTTTGAGCCTCCGCGCCGAGGCACGACGAAGAAAGGCTAGCGAACGCGCAACATGCTCGTCAGAATCAGCTGTTGTCGTTGCCGCCAAACAGCCTCAGCGTTCTGCTCCTCCGTGAACAGCTGCACCATCATCTCGTCATTGCTTTCCATCTCGGCAATCCGACGAACTCCTTGCGGGCGGGGAGGTTGTGCCGCGGTGGCGGAGGCTCTGTTCCGGACGAAACAACAACCACCGGTCGAGGGGGTGGCGGCCGTGTCGATGGACGACAGTGTCTATTGCAAGCAGGGGGCGCGGCAGCAACGGTGACGATGGCGATCTAGAGGGGTGGGAGTCGGCTCGGGCGTGGGTAGGAGGTGGGAAAATTGGTGCATCTGGCTGCCAGGCGGAGCCACACTCGTTTTCTGACGTGCCGTGAGGTGTCTACGCGCCCGATTCGCGCCCTACGCGAAGGGGCCGGCACGGGGATGTCGGCGATTCTATTTGGTTTGAAAACGAGATGCTGTTAATATAGAAAGACCATTGTAAAAATAGGTTTTTGGGTTATATGGAAAAAAAGTTTGGGGTTGAATTCTTCGTATCAGGTTTTGGAAAAAACTGTCTTGCCTAGCTTATGGCCTCATCTTGTTTTTTTTAAAGAAAACGGGGACAAAAGTTTTGCTCCAATCATTTAATTAAGTAGAGGTTTTACAAGCATTTAAAGAAGTTATTACATGGATCACTCTCCCGACATCATTTCGCTCAAATGCTTTGCACCCGCGAACACCCACAACCTTCGTTCTTAACTATATCTGAAACGACTTGCAAAGGCACGCGCTTGTTGCGGAAGATCCTCGTATTGCGCCCGTTCCAAATCTCCCGAGAGATAAATCTCTTTCCTATGAGATTGCAATCACATCTTGTGAGATTGCAAGTTTTCGCTGCTGCAGTGCTGCTCCTATCACAGTGAATTGTAGGATAAAGACTCTCTGGTCGGCGCCAGTCACCATCACCAACTGTAGGTGCCTCGATCGACTATCATTGAGGCCAACCGACGAGAATCGCGAGCATTCCCCACTTGGCCAGCCTCGCAGGACACGAGACTGCGGCCACCGTCCCATGCAGGACACGAGACTGAGGCTTCCGGATCAATCTAAATCTACCATATTTGCGAAAAACTAAAAAAAAAGGTAAACGCATGTGGTCGAACCACCCGCCGCTCCATCGGCAAGGACGCACGACGGGTACAAATGCCACAGTCACCACCCAGTTCACCACTGCCAGATACGTAGGTCGCTGAAGCAAGGAGGAGCTAAGCTAGCAATGGCGGACGCAGAGGTGAGCAACAAGAGGGTGATCCTAAAACAGTTCGTGACGGGGTTCCCCACCGAGGACGACATGGAGCTCGTCACGGCGACGGTGCGCCTGGCCGTGCCGCCTGGGTCGGCGTCTGTGATGGTCAAGAACCTCTACGTCTCCTGCGACCCCTACATGCGCAACCGGATGAGCGAGCACAACGACGCAGCATACATCGAGCAGTTCGTGCCAGGGGAGGTACTATGATCTACTCACACCAGCCATTTAAAGCTCACACAAAAATTATGGTGTCAAATCTCTCTCCAACCTGATTTTTCATTCTTGGAACAATCATCAAAAACACGTCACTAGCTAGTACGAGATGTATTCTCTTCTTCTCAATCAATAAGCTAGCAAGGTTTAAATGATATATGGTTCAATCATTTGTCTACCAGTTTTGTCTACTTAGGACTTGCAATTTTTTTAAAAAAAAACAGAGACTTGCGTCACAATCAAATAATTAAGAAGAAGATAGTTCCACGGTTAATTGGGGAAAGGCGGGGGTGTCCACTAGCTTTCTTTCGCCAATATATAGTTCACGCAGGTGCACATGTTTTCAACTAATAATATAGCAATAAATAAAACTGAATTGTTCCTCTAAATTACATTTTACTAATAACAACAATGAAAAAAAATTAATTTTCCATCAATATATATCTTGGAAATTGTTAAAGAAAACTACTGGCAGAGATGCTCCTTGACCTTACGCATATGCCATATGTTGTCAACAGCCTGTTGTTCAGAGGAGTACCTGTAATTTACTCTATTGTTGTACTCCGTATCAACTATAAGGACAAAGCGGCGAAGACTAGTGTATTCATTTCAGCGCTGCAATTTGATTCTCTGAATTGTCACTGCCTCGCTGAGTTTAATTATATTACCAGGTTTTGGGTATTTTTGGAGTAAGCAAGGTGGTAGCCTCCGGGCACCCAGATTTCAAGGCAGGCGATCTTGTTTGGGGCCTGACTGGATGTGAAGAATACAGTGTGATCACTCATCCAGAATCTCTTTTCAAGATCAACCATCCTGAACTGCCTCTGTCCTACTACACAGGTGTTCTTGGTGAGTACTTTCACAACCAAAGTGCCATACTTAATGTCTTAGAAACAACAATGTCGAATTTTTTTGACGAAAATTCTACATGTACATCTCCGCAATATACGTGTGTTCGTCAAGTTTTGCGAGGAACCAATTTTTTTTTTTATCTATGTAAAAAGGAGAAACTTAATCTTCTGAAAAGCCTTATTTTTAGCATTCAATTCGTGCAATTTTATTGTTTCATTAAAAAATCAGAATATGGGTAACATGCATTTTGAAGTAAAGAGAGCATATGCTCCCACGTGTCAAAACACCACTCCAACTCTTAGATAATTATTAAACTGGTGTGTCTTGTCAATCGCTCGTAGCAAGTGTGACATACTACGAGGGGCCTATATTGATAGTTAAATGTACAACGCGCCAAGCAGCTCGTGTCATTCCACAATCAAAAGATTATCTCATGGTCAGCACAAATGTTGCATCGCGTATCCCTGCCAATTTTGTTTATTAAATTATTTGTAGATGATAAATGCTCGACATCAAACAAGTTACTTGCAATTTTCTTTGTTCACTATATATATATTTATCTGGTTCAGAAACTAGAATATCAAATTTTCAATTCATTTCTCATTAGGCATGTGTATCAGGCAGTTTTTTTACTTTTTCTTTGTTCACTTTATCTTGGATGGCGATCTTAATCACTGGACTTGTTTTACATTTAAAAAAACACCGAAAAATGAAAGTATGAACCAATTTTCCTCAAGTTTTTTATCTACACAGAATATAAATCTACTCATTTAATTAAGGCAAAAAAGGAAACGACAATGCTTACAAGTTAAGAAATCCAAAGTGGTGTTCCAATACTCAAATATACCACTTGAAAAAGTAATCATATTGCAGAATTTTCACAAAGAAATATTTACGCCTCGTTGTCAAAGAATTTGCATAAGACTTTTGGAGGATTTAAATTCTTAGAAATTTTTACTACGATGATTGTTTGATTTGTAGGAGGATTTTTTCTAAGTAATCTTTTGCAGTAAATATCATCAGAAGTCTAAGATCCAATTAAATATATTTTTAGAATATTTTTTTATCCTGTGATAGAATCATATATATTTTGGTGCAGATGAAATCATGTAAAATTAGAGTAGTCATGACATCACAATTCTGCATTTTTTCTATCCATATATTTTTCTATCCTACAAATCAAAGAGACCTAAAATGGCTGGGAAAATCAGTGGATCACTGTAGTAAATGCACAAGAATAAAGCTGATCATTAGATGGTAAGGCATAAGCTTAGTGTCATCAATCATACTCTAGCCTCTAGCCATGTTTTAACAACTGATACAGTAGTTTTTCTTACCTAACTGTGCAAGAACCATGGTAATGCAGGCATGCCTGGAGTTACTGCATATGCTGGATTTTTTGACGTCTCAAAGCCAAAGAAAGGCGACTATGTTTTTGTGTCAGCGGCGTCAGGCGCCGTTGGGCAGCTCGTTGGACAGCTTGCCAAGATTGCAGGCTGTTATGTGGTTGGCAGTGCAGGTTCGGACGAGAAGGTTTGTTCGCGTACTCATTTCTTCTCCCTGCTCTCTAGTTCTAATTTGTTAGATGAAGGATGAGTTGGTTGGCGATCATCAGCATTTTTCTAACATCATCTTAAATTATACTCTTGAACAAATTAAAATTAATGTAACTACTTCTATAAGGATTTCGGTTGTGTAGCATGAACATTTAGTGTGCCCACAAAGGTAACTATGCTCTCGAGATTTTCATTGCCAACAAAATCAACATCTGCTCCCAATTTCAATAATGGCTTCATGCTAAGGTAACCTCACGAAAATTGTCAAGGTGGTAAGCGTCTCTAAAGTAGACTCCAAAAAACCAGAACATGTAACCATTAATCATACAATTACCATGTACGCTCAACCTACCCCAATCAGGAATCCTGCCCTGCTAGCAACCAAGTTTTGTCTCAACTTTCTCTCCCTGACACTGTTTCTAAGCTTAACATTATGCAAATGAACGCCTTAGTGTAAGGGATTAGTCTTGGTGAAAATATGAGCAAATTTCTCTTTCTCTTGTTTTTATTGTAACCTCAGGTCAGCCTCCTGAAAACCAAGTTTGGTTTTGATGACGCTTTCAACTACAAGAAGGAACAGGACCTCAACGCCACACTGAAGAGGTTTGTGAGAGCTTTTTTGCTATAAAATTCTTAAGTTCCAAATATTAAAAGACAGGTAACCTATAGTTCCCTCTTTTGTTGTTCTTAACTCAGGTGTTTTCCCTTGGGCATCGACATTTATTTCGAGAACGTGGGTGGCGCAATGCTAGACGCGGTGCTGCTTAACATGCGGATGCATGGCCGGATCGCTGTGTGCGGGATGATCTCGCAGTACAACTTAGAGAAGCCGGACGGGGCGCCCAACCTCTTCTGCCTTGTCGCCAAGCGCATCCGCATGGAGGGATTTATGGTCCTCGACTACTTCAACACCTATACCAAGTTTGAGAAAGAGATGGCGGGCTACCTCAAAGAAGGGAAGATTATCTTTGTTGAGGATGTTGTTGAGGGGATTGAGAAAGTACCGGCGGCGCTCATCGGGCTCTTCTCTGGGCGCAATGTTGGCAAGCAGCTTGTGATCATCGCACGGGAGTGACATGACAGGATATGAAAATGTTTATATTCATGGTTGATCTATGTAATTTCAATGAACTGTGATAAATGTTTGTGTCTATCTCTATTTATACATAATAGTATTTAATATAGTGTAGCACTGTAAATTTGGATTTTGTCCAACATTTTGGGTTCTTAAGGTGTGTTTTGTTGCCTGCGAGTGACCCCGAACCCGGCCCTTCATATTTTATTCACATCATCTCTTTGCAATATTTTTTGAGTGTTATCTATTTGCAATCACAAACCCAACGTATTGAAAGAGTGTTTATTTGTTTGGTACGAGCTCGGGAAATGGGTAAGGATGATGATAAAGTTCCCTCTTATACAGTGTGATCACAAGATCGTACAAGACTATTACAAGATGGATCTTATCAAGCTTATAGATGCACCCGGCACGATTGGATGTAGCGTTTAAGCCAAATAAGTGTAAGGAAGTTAGAGCTTTAACTTTGGCATGGATGCGGCCTTCGGAGAGCTTGACAACGGCTACATGATCTTAGATATTTATAGGCATCATCGGTAGGAGTCTCCATAGTTTACATTAAGTATTGGCATGCCTTGCACGCACTCAATAGTCGTCTCCTTGAAAGAATCGTGGTAGAAGTCACCGTGTAGCACAACAGGTTATCTTTTCCTGGTCGAAAGGCTCCATTCCCCTTTTTGAAAAAAAAAAGACAAGCAAGTCAGCGTGCCAAAGACAAGAAAGCAAATGGCAACAAATGCTAATGACATATAGTGATGTCACTCTGGATAATTGAAGAGACATCGACTTCTAGATAGAACTGGAAACTTCTCCAAAGCAGTAATTCTGCAACGATAAAGCGAAACTTTCAAATGGGTAAGAGCCAACACGATTGAAGTCAAATAAGATTACTGTTAGATCAACTGTTTGTTGATAACGGCTCCTCCTCCCCTCCCGGGTCGCACGCGCGGGCGACTCCGGAGGGCAAACCCTAGATCGAGCGAGCGCCCCCCCCGTCCCGACCCTCCTGGCCCCTGCTGCCGCCGAGGCTGGCGGTGGTGGCAGCGCCCGGCCGTCAAAGGGCGGCGGGCAGATCTTGGCGAGCCCCGTCGGGCCTTCCTCGCGCGGGGCGGGACGACAAGCTGAGCGGCACGCGGGGCGGTGTCGAGCGGCGGCGCGGCGAGCTGGAGCGGAGGTGCTGGTCGGGCGGCTTGGCGGGGAGGCCTGCGTGCGGAGCAGGGACCGGAGGCGACGACGCGTCGAGGCGGCGGCGCGGTTCCCTGGGTGGCGGCGCTGGTCTTCCCGGGCCATGGAGGTTCGGTGGTGGTGCAGCAACAGCCTCTACCGGCGTTTGGCTCCTGGAGGCGGCGGAGGCCGTGGAGGGGCAACGCCGGCGGGGCTGGCAGCGCGGGCCAGATCTGGGCCCTCCCGGGCCCGATCTGGGTCTGAGGGCTTCGGCTATTACACAGCTGTCAGGAGGTGACAGCTGCTGTGCAGCTATTCCTCGACCGTGCAAGAGGTGGAAGAAGGGCGGGGGCTGCGGGAAGAAGGAGGGAGCTCGTCCGTGCAAGCCATGGGAGTTCCACGACATTTCGGCGGCTTTGGTGAAGTGCTGCGGCGGCGGCGGTGTGAACATATTGGACGTTGTCCCAGTCCGGCGGGTACAGTGGGAAGTATGCGGCTTTTCGGACGAAAGTCTTGGCCGCCTTGGTCGGTGCCAGCGACGACGGCGTCTGCGGGCGTCGTTCCCCTCCTTGGAGGCGTCGCGAGGGGTACCGATGCTTCTTTGCTCTCTCTCACTGGTCTGGTGGATGTCTCCTGGCAAAAGCCTAGATTCGGAGTTGGATCGGCGCGATGGCGGCGTCCTTGACGTCGTCACTCTGTTGAGAGCATCGCGTTTGGAGACACGACATGGAGGTTCCTGGTTGCTCTCCTCCGGTGCTCGTCGCTATCCACGGCTTCTTCAGGGGCGCAATGCACGCCATTGTCGGCGAGTCCAAGACGATGCCTTCTCGGGACCGACCGAGTTCCGCCATCTATCTCTTTTAAGATGGTGCGTTGACAAGGAGAGTCCTTTGTAGTTGTTGTTTTTCGGAGGGTCCGTCGCAGGTCAAGACGCGGCTTTGGTGCTTAGCTTAGGATAAGCTTTTTCATCTTGTGTTGTTGTGGTGGCTGTCTTCGGACTAGTCTGTGTGGAGTTGTTGCTACGCTCGTTGCTCGTAGCGAGTGGTAGTGTTCTTGTATTCAAACCTCTGCCTTCTATAAAATTATGGTACGCCTTTGGCGTACTCTCGAAAAAAAAACTGTTTGTTGATTGTTTTTCAGGACCTCACCAAGGTCGTTCAACCGGCAGTCCGACTAAATAAAATAAGCCATCTTATTAAAACCAAAAGCAAACAACAATCCATAGAAGAGCTTGAGGGCTAATAATGACGAGGAGATATCCAACTAGGTAGTCCCATAAGGTGGAAACGGAACACAGATCTTGTGAGGCCTATGGCCGTCTTAAGATCATGCTCCTTGGATGGACTTACACAGAGGAATACTAGGCTGACTCTCGCTTATGCTTGGTCCAGTGTGAGTCTATGACAAGAAGGGGTACGAAGACTTGATGTGATCGAACTCTGGTCGTTAGGGTGTGCCACTGCGACCCCAACCACTAGGCTAAGCCTACGTTGTCTTATAAAACCGATAGAGATAAAACATTCGTACCCTAACCTAGCCTCCTAATGGATCCTCGCAATATCAATAACAATCTATCATGAGTTGGTTTATAGCTCCATAGCATGGGACCGAACCTGGCAGATTGTGTTGTGTTTCCTAAAATTTCCTAGTCACAACCAATGGGAACTGAGTGATCAACATGAAACCCTAACCCATATCGGTCAATTTGATGAAATACATCTTTCTCAAGAAAAAGGGAACTTTTGCAATGCCAATTTTGAATTTTAAAATTGATCGAACGTGATTAATTTACGATCTTAAGAAATACTAGCAGAGTACCCGTGCGTTGCTACGGATCTCAAGAAAAAAGTTGAACGAATTGTTTTGTCTTGTTGTTTTCATGCCTTGGCTCTACACCTATTACAAGTCATAAATATATTATAACACGTGATGCGTCAATATGAATCATAAAAAAATATTGATCAGAAATAACCGCATACAACTGCTAAAACACAAATATCGTCTTTCTCCGAGCCTTTTCCTTGCCTTCTACATCCGGCTCCACCATAGGTTGGTTACAACTTACAGCTCCTAGATGACATATGTCTCTTGGCGTTCCATCTGACTTTGGCTAAGGTGGCTTAGTATGCGTAATCTCGCCTTCCTTCTCCCGGTGCATCGCCTCTTGGATTGGTCGGTCGCCGTTGCATGTAGCTTTGCAGCGTCTTCATCGTTTGTTACATCGCTTTACGATAATGCAGATGGGACACAAGAGAAATATAGCCATTACTTAATTTATTTTATTGCAAAGTACGCTAAGTGTTATCCTGTAATGCAATCTTAGTGAATATATTGTTTGTATTGACTGGTACACAACCGAGCAACCTTCTTGCCTCCTTTCGGAGATCACGACCAGCTGATCGCCTATCTCATCTAGCCAGCCAGAGAACCATCTCCTTTTCCCATCTTTTCATGAGAAATCTTAGCACGAACATGAGCTGTACTTTACTATGTTTCCACGGTGCTCGAACCTGAAGGTTAAAGTACCATCAGCAAGCACCTAGTAGAAATAGGTGCACTACAGCACAAGCAATTCAATTGTATAAGCAGTGTGCCCATGTATTCAATTGTACGAGCAGTCAGCAGGTGAGCTCAAAATTTATTCAATCCTATAAGCATTGTGCTGGAGTCAATTCATCGGTAATTGGCTGCAAGCATCAGGTGCAATAATTTACCACCAGCATATAGGAGCTGCAACTTGAAATTCACATGTTCCGAATCTCACATTCACCAGCATATAGGATCCTGGCGATGAGGAGCGTGGCGCGCGGGGTGGGTTGAGAAACGGGAGGGCAGAGGAATTTGGATGTTATTGAGGTTAAACTGTTAAAGCCAGGAAACGCTCGCTTCGGCGCCAGCTCTAGCCGGTGATGCCTGCGCGCAAGCGAATCTTGGCGGATGGGCTCTGGAAGAACCAGCGTGGTCGGCGTCGGGGATAAATCCATATATAGATTCTCGTCGCCGGCCTCCGCCCGTGAGTTCTTTCCTTTTCTTTCTTCTCTCGTGTATCATAGTCAATCACAAAATAAACTTATCACAATTACAACTTAGTCCCGAGATCAATAAGTTAACATAGGAGATCAATGATGCACGAATGAAACTGCTCAATAGAATGAGCTATCATTTAGCACGTGAAATGGTGTACATGTTAATCGATCGATTAGCCATGCCGAGCTGAGCTGCGGTGACGAGGAGGACTCAGCTGCAACCATCATGACGTGCCTATTGGTTGTTGTCTCACCATCCCAGTTATCTGCAGCCACTGCAACATCAGTACAGTCAATCTCCATGGCTCGTTACTGATACTCCTTCCCGATCCTCACATTAGCTGCTTTACTTTTACAACTGATAACTTCAGGACCGTGTATATGGTCTAGGTTCAGTACGAGTACTGGTACTATTTGATTTGTATTGGCCCTGCAAGCAATACTGGGTCAACCTCTTCACAGTTCGCACGGCAGTTTGTCGCCAACGGCCAGAGCCTCTGGAGAGCTGATGGCCTCCTCGTCAATGCGTTCGCCGCCCAGGAGCCGGAGGCCGTTCGTGGCGACGCGCTGCGGCACGGCGAGGTGAGCTACCGCCCAGTCCTTCCCGCTGGTGTTTGCAGTCGGGCCACTCAGGTGTAAAGCTTTCTGGCGGCAGGTGCTTGGCGTGCCTAGACGTGCAGCTGAACCGATCGGTGGTGTACGTGTTCTTCGGGAGGTGGAAGGTGCAGACGTCAGGGATCTTCTCGGGGACAACTTCCTGTAGCTCGGGGCATCATGTATGCCGACTAGTGCGGTGCCCGTACGGCACCGCACACCCACGAACGCCCGGGGTGGCTTACTGGGCCCGGCCCAACAGCAACAGGTAAACGATTTTCTTTTTTTTTTGTTTCTTTTCTGTCTGTTAATTTTTTACAATTTGAATATTTTTGAAAAATAAAAAAATTACAAAATCTGAATACTTTTAAAATTTAAAATTGAGCATCTCTGATTTTGAACAATTTTTTAAAGATTTTCCCTTTTTTTAAAAAAAAAGTTGAACAATTTTCAAATTGGAACAAATTTTAAATTTGAATAATTTTAAGTTTCAACAATTTTCTAATCTGAACAATTTTAAGTTTAAACTATTTTCTAATTTGAACAATTTTCTACTTTGAACAATTTTCAATGTGAACAAAATTTAAATTTGAAATTTTTTTATATTTGAACATTTTTAAAATTTGAACAAATTTTAAATTTGAACATTTTTAAATTTTAAACAATTTTAGTTTAATCTTTATCTGAATTTGAAAAAATTAAAAATAAAAGAAAAACAAACAGAAAAACAAACAAACAAAAAAAGAAAGAAAACGAATAAACAGAAAACGAAAACAAAATGAAAAAACGAAAATGGGCTGGGCCCTATACCCGACCAGGGTGTGCGGTGCTTGGTAAGCACCGATGAAAGTGCATGGAGCCCCCATGTGTGGTTTTGGTAATTAATGACAATCCCTATGGACTAATGTTTACATTGAGTTATATTTGTAGGAGTTGTCCATAGGCAATTCTTGAACCATATGTTGGCTTCAAGATTGCAATAAGAAGAATTTGATGAAGGATATCAAGTGTCAAGTATGTCTTGAAGATGAAGATGAAGTGAGCCCTCAAGTTACTTCAAGACATCAACATGTTTGTATTAGGTTGCAATAAGAAGAAATTGATGAAGGATATCAAGTATCAAGTATGTCTTGAAGATGAAGATGAAGTGAGCCCTCAAGTTACTTCAAGACATCAACATGATGAAGAATGAAGAAATGAAGTGCAAGTTCAAGATGAGCCAACTCGAAGAGTTCATAAGCTTGAAGCTTGCCATGGAGAAATGAAGTGCAAGTTCAAGATGAGCCATCTCGAAGAGGTCCTTTGCTTGAGTCTTGCCATCCATATGGTGATCATGGATATGTGAAGATGCGCCGAAGAAGAAGCTCTCCCATGGTGGATTATGGGGGAGCAATCCACATGGTGGTCATGGTTATGTGAAGATGCGCCGAAGAAGAAGCTCGCCATGGTGGATTATGGGGGAGCAATCCACAAGACTTCGTCAAGCAAACACAAGCAAGAAAGGCGTTCCATCTTGTTGAGGTCAAGATCGTCGTCATCGAGCTCAAGTGGAATGCGCAAGTATAAGGTTTGCTCTTGATAGGGTTTCTTTCTCACCGGTCTCATAGTGTAGTTGGAGACCGGTTTATAGTTTAGTTGCCGTACTATCAAGAGGGCTCTCGAGTGAGTAACTCGATCGTATCGTTCGGAGAGAGCTCAAACCTTTGCATCCTTGCATCATCTTTCTTGGTTGTTATTTGGATCTTATCCATGTGATGTTTTAGAGCTTGTGCTTATTCTCATGACAAGCTCTAGTTCATCAAGAATGGTTTTTGCACGGGCTACTTGTTGCATTTTCAAGATTGGAGATTTTACCGGTATGTCTTTTTTAGATAGGTCAAACCTTTCATCATTTGTTTCTATCCTCCCTTGTTGGACTATGATGGTTTCCTGCATGATCTTGTAGAGCTTGTTCCCAGCTTTAAAACAAGCCCAAGATCATCAAAATCGGAGTCCGGATGCTAAAGTTATGCCCGTTTCAGTTTGATGTTTACTCGGTTTTCAGGGGGGCGGATATTCCGGCCCAAGTTTGGGGCGGATAATCCGTCCCCCCGGAAAAATCCGGTTTTTGGACAAATTCGGGCAAATATCCGGCCAAATGTCCGGCCCCCATCCTGAGAGCAGTTTTCTCATGTCCTTAGCCGTTTTTTGGGGCCCGGATATTTTGCAAATATCCGGCCCGGAAAATCCGGCCTGAGCACACCCAAACGGTCATATTTCGATGGGAGGGGGTACTTAAGCCCCCCTTCTTCCTCCTTGGGCAGCTACCTCTTCCCCCAAGTGCTCTCCACCATTGTTGACATTGAGAGCTTCCCTTTCCCTCTACTCCTCCTATGCTTCTTGAATCTTTTTGAGGGAAAAGGAAGAGGAGATCTAGATCTACATTCCTACCAATCAAATCCCTCTCTTTGTGAGGGGAATCCACTAGATCTAGATCTTGGAGAAATTTGGTGTTCCTCCTCTTATTTGTTCTTCCTCTCTTATTCCCCCAATAGCTTTTGTAGCTTTGTTGGAATTTGAGAGAGAAGGACTTGAGCATCTTTGTGGTGTTCTTGTCATTGCATTTGGTGCATCGGTTTGAGTTCTCCACGGTGATTCGTGGAGGTGAAAGCAAGAAGGTTGTTACTCTTGGGTTCTTGGAACCCTAGACGGATTCTAGGCCTTTGTGGCATCTTAGTGGTGTTCTTGGGGACTCCAATTAAGTTGTGGAGAATCTTCAAGGGCAAGGCCTTTGTGGCATCTTAGTGGTGTTCTTGGGGACTCCAATTAAGTTGTGGAGAATCTTCAAGGGCAAGATCTTTGTGGCACTTTTTTTGGGAGCCTCCAATTAAGTTGTGGAGATAGCCCCAAGCTTTGTGCGGGTTCGGTGACCTTCCTAAGGTCCCATAGTGGATCGAGGACATCCCTTTTGGTGGGAATTCTCGAGGAGAATACGGTGGCCCTCGTGCATTTGGAGTGATATGTCCTCCACACCTCTCCAACGGAGAGTAGCACTCGCAAGAGTGTGAACTTCGGGCTACATCGTTGTCTCCACGTCACTTCGGTTATTCCTATACCCGAGCTCTTTACTTATGCACTTTACTTTGTGATAGCCATCGTGCTTGAAGTTATATATATATCTTGCTATCACATAAGTTGCTTGTCTTGCTTAGCATAAGTTGTTGGTGCACATAGGTGAACCATTGCTTAGAATAAGTTGTTGGTGCACATAGGTGAACCATAGTTTATATGCTTTGGGCTTGACAAAGTAAACGCTAGTTTTATTCCGCATTGTTAAGCCCATCTCGTAAAAGTTTTAAATCGCCTATTCACCCCCCCTCTAGGCGACATCCGTGTCCTTTCAATTGGTATCAGAGCAAGGTCTCTCATTCTTAGGCTTCACCGCCTTGAGAGTAAAGATGTCGGTTAGGGGATTAGCGCACAATAACTTGTTTATATTTGATGGCACAAATTATGATCTATGGAAAATTTATGTGCTTAATATTTTGCGGCGTATGTCCCCGGACATGGAGCGATTTCTTGACATGGGTTTTTCTTCTCCTAAGGATCCACAAAATTTATCTCTTGAGGAGGAGAAAAACTCTTGTCTCGATGCTCTTGCTTCTCATGTGTTTTCCATTCTTGTGAGCAATGTAGTTACTTCTTCAATCATGCCTTTTGGGAGCGCTCATGAATTATGGACAAAGCTTCAAGATAAATATGATGTGTCCACTATCATTGACGATGATTGTTTTGCTTCCACTTCCGGCCGTGATGAGTTCTCATCTTCATCCACTTCACCAAAGTGTGGTAAGACACAAGGTAATGATATGGTGAGTGGTGATGAAAATTGCAATATTGATATTGAGCTTACTATTGATGATTCTTCATCTCTATCTCATTGCAATGCTTCATCTTTGGACTTAAACACATCTAGCACTAGAAATGATTTACATGCTTGTGTTGATAGTCCTTGCATATCATGTGTAAGTTGCTTGAAAAAATCTAATGATGATATGCTTGCATTGTCTTGTGGCCATGATAAAAATAATTCTATTTCCTTTCAACCATTGCTTAGCATAAGTTGTTGGTGCACATAGGTGAACCATTGCTTAGAATAAGTTGTTGGTGCACATAGGTGAACCATAGTTTATATGCTTTGGGCTTGACAAAGTAAACGCTAGTTTTATTCCGCATTTGTTAAGCCCATCTCGTAAAAGTTTTAAATCGCCTATTCACCCCCCCTCTAGGCGACATCCGTGTTCTTTCAACCGACCTGGTCGGTGTATAGGATTCGCCCTGTAGCTCGACCAAAATATTGTGTACTCGGCATCGATGGGATTTCAGATGGGCCAGCATCAGAAATTTCGGGCCCAAAAAGTTGGGCCAGAAAACTAAAGCCTGTTTGTGACACCAGACAGTCACCTATTGCAATTAAAAGTTGGGCCAGAAAACTTAAACCTATTTGTGACACCAGGCAGTCACCTATAGCAATTAAAAGTTGGGCCAGAAAACTAAATCCTGTTTGTGACACCAGACAATCACCTATTGCAATTAAAAGTTGGGCCAGAAAACTTAAACCTGTTTGTGACACCAGACAGTCACCTATTACAATTTAATAGTAAAGATACTACGGATGTACCTAGATACTCCCTTTCTGATTCAGTCTACGTTCTAGGAAAAATAAGACAAACTAGTATTGCATTTATTAGTACTACTTTGATATGTGAACAACCAATCTAAGCTGCATAGAAAATTTCAACATCCAATAAAGAGAACAAAACCATTTCGTTTTCAGTGTTGTTGTTAACTAAAATCTAGAATGTAGAGTATTTCAGAACAAATATTAGAGTTAGAATGTAAACTATTTCAGAACGAGGGGAATATATTTTAATTATAGATATATTCATATCTAGATAAACTGTCTACACTTATTTTAGAACGATGGAGTACTACCAAAATTGCTGCTCACACAGACATAAAAGAAATCGAGGTAGGACAAATGTGGCACACAATGTATGTGTCTCGTTTTCTTTGTCGGAAAGCCAAAGTCAAAGCAACCATCCATTCGAAAAAGAAAAAAAAATCCGATACATGCAAAGTCTGCCGGGAATGGTAAACAGCAGCCGTCGACCGCCACCCACGAGACGACTAGACCCAGCCAGTCTAACCACGGCGCCTCATAGCGTAAAAACGTCCATCCTCAAGGTCCTAAGTGCAAAGCTAGCGCTACTACAGAAAACCACTGACACTGACTGACAGAGCCTGGAGAAGTGAAACAAGCCCCGTGATATTTACGAAAAGGCCCCTGCTCCTCTTCGTTCTTTCCGCCTCGCCTCCGAGATCTCCGGCTCCGGCGAGCGGAGGAGCTTGCCGAAGCTCCCAGGATGCCCGCCGCCTCGATGCTCGTGCCGAAGCGCGCCAACTACGTGGCCCCGATGCTCGCCTCCGCCGCCATCCTGCTCATCCTCCTCTCCGGCTACTTCGAGCTGCCCTCCATAACCTCCTCCTTCTCCACCCCGTTGACCCCCATCGCCGACGCCGCCGCCGCCGCGGAGCGCCGCCGCTTTGACACGGCGCTCGACTCCGTCGGCTCCCGCGAGGGGCACGCTTTCACCTCCGTGCTCGCCGCCTTCGGCGCCTGGGACGCCGCCGTCGGGTGCCCCCGCATCCGCGCCAAGATCGGCGCCGCCAACGCCACCACGGCCTCCGCCATGGCCGCCATCACCGGCGGAGCGGGGTGGGCAGGCACGACGTGCGAGGAGATGAAGACGCGGCACGTCGGGGTGTTCGTCAAGGGGTGGACGTGGATCCCCGACGCGCTCGACGGGGTGTACACGTGCCGCTGCGGCGTCAGCTGCGTGTGGAGCAAGGCCGCCGCCGTCGTCGACCGGCCCGACGCGATGCTCTTCGAGGGCGCCACGCCGCCGATGGAGGTACCGCACTTCGTCCCCTCTGCTGTGATAAGGATGCAAACTGACATTCAATGTTCCACAGAAATTGCTTCTGTATTGTTTGATGGATCTTAATGAGTTCTGAGGAAAATCATCAATTATGTGGTTGTTCGGAAGCTGAATAATCATTTAACGTTTTCTTGACTATAGCACCATATCACTATAGATAATCAATAAAGGTTTTTAATGAATAAGTAAACTCAACCATGGAGAAGTGAATCTAGAAATCTTTAAAAGCTAAAGGTAAATCCTCAAGATTAATGAGCAATACAATGCTTGTGTAGGATAGCTCTGAGAACCTTGTACAGTTTTATTCAGACAATTGTTTTCAGCATTAGTTGGGGGCTGTAACTATGGATCAGGGAATCAACATTTCTGCATTTGTCTAGTTTTTCTGCTCTCAGTTAATTCAGATTGCTTGCCAACACTTACATTACCAATGTGCTATCAGTTACCTTGTTAGTTTGGTTTGGGTCATAAATGGCATGAGTCACATGCTTGTAGTCATAAGATTGCAATTTTGGAACAACCTCTGCGGAATTCAAACTCCATTGTCTTTTTGACTAACAGATACGCGCTATTTACATTTTTTTCTTAACGTCAATTCGTAATACTTCGATTGTATCAACTTCAAATTATTTATTTATTATGCAGAGAATGAAAGGTCTACCTCTTCGTGTTTATCTGGATCTGGAGGCTGCTAGGAAGCCAACTGGTTTTGAAGACATTTTTATAGGTTACCATGCTAATGATGATGTGCAAGTAACATATGCTGGAAAATCTTTCCACAGTAGCAGGAGTTACCATATATCAACAGAAAAGACAAATGTAAGTCCAAATCCTGTATAGTGTAGATTCCACAGTATAGCAACATCATGGTATATGACACTTTTATTACATGTATCATGTAGGTGGTGACTTTTCAGTTTCCATGCATTATATATATCCAACCATGCTTATTTGACATTAGTATCTCCAACTATGTTATGCTTGGCAGTATGATTCCCTGTGGTATCACTGTTCATCAGTTGAAAAAGTACAAATGGACTATATAAGATTGGCATAATTAGATATTGTTAGTTGTCTTTCAAACATTTAACACTTCAGCAGCCATCTACAGCCATCTGCATTGGTGTTGTAATAAAGATAGAATTATCCTGCTGCAATACAACTGTTGTTCTAATACGCTTTATAATTGCCTGAACTGCTGATTTCCTGCCTCGTATCAGGATGCACTTGTCTACTGGTCATCTTCAAGGTGTCTTCCTCACAGAGACAAGCTTGCAAAAGATTTCCTCTCATTGGTGCCACACCATTCCTTTGGAAAATGCTTAAATAATGTTGGTGGTCCTGACATGGCACTATCCATGTATCCAGTTTGCTCAAATAATGCCAATGGATCACCACACTGGTGGGATCACCTACACTGCGCAATGTCACAGTACAAGTTTGTTCTTGCAATTGAAAACACCAATACAGAAAGCTATGTGACAGAGAAGTTATTCTATGCATTGGAGGCTGGGTCAGTGCCAATATACTTCGAGTGCACCCAACGTCTGGGATTTCATCCCTCCCAATTCTGTCATCGATGCCTCCAAATTCAGCTCTCTTAAAGAACTGGCATCATATGTGAAAGCGCTTGCGAATGATCCTGTAGCGTATGCGGAATACCATGCATGGAGGAGGTGTGGTATTCTGGGTAACTTTGGCAGAGCACGTGAAATGAGCCTTGACTCGCTGCCCTGCCGACTCTGCGAATTAGTTAGCAAGAGAGGTGGTAGGAGTGCAGATGCATTTTGATTAACTGGTCGGTACTTTACTTATATCTCCCCCCATTTACCTTTTCTACTATTAAAACATTTTCTGAGAAAATCTTTCTTTGGCTTATACCAGGTAATCTCGTTGTGTCCTGTATACTTCGGTTCGATGGGAGCTGAATGACTTAGCGAATAGTATGCCTTGGATGATGATGTTATTCAAATGAAGATGATTGCTGACATTATCAATGGCGATAGTTGATATTCTTGCAATACCACGCCGGCATCCCTTTTTATAGTTTATTCTTGATCCCTTTTGTTTCATACGCTGTAGTTGAGAGATGTATGCATTTTTTTGTGTGGAGGGCTCATGATTGTAGGAAGAGAAAATTTGCAATTGCACTTTATCTTGTGAATATAAATATGTGATAGGGTCATGTGACCATCTCCTATACAGTGGCAAATTGAACAAATTGATGCATTGCCAGACTTTTTACTAGTATACTGTGATCTCATACATTTTAGGAACATTTTACTTGTGGCAAAGAGCAAGATGTGAAATCTCCCAAATTCCAATGAACATCGAGATTGAAATGGAACTCTGCCCATGGTACTCGTTTGTGCGTCCACAAACTACCCAGAAAACCAATCAGACAAAAAGGATGTCAAGCTACAATCTTGTTTACTTTCTTCTGATACAATGAGAACGGGATATTTCATCTCTGGGGTAGCCAAATTGTAGTGCTTGACTAGGTCAAGTGTTCCATGTTTTCAAGCAGTTGTAAGTCGCTTCATCCAGGTAACCATTGCAGCTTAATAAACACCATCTGACTTACTGACTGCTGTTTTCATTTTACTTTTCCGTGACAAAATGATGTGGAGCTAAGAATAATCGGAGGTATTTCGGTCGGTTTGAAAAACAGTGAGCGTTGAAAGAACTGGCAGCTGATTCAACCTTGTACTCTTTTGTGACCAAGAAGAACTGGCAGTTGATTCCATAAAAATTACCTACAAAATTCGTCACAGTTTCTGATGAATTACCTACAAAATTAATTAATTCGATCTTGAACGGTCATACTATCTCTCGTCTCAGACGGTGTAAAGGTACCAAAACTATATCGCTTACAATTGACTGTAGGTAGGCAGTTGAGTAGCTAATACCCGGGCATCAACAGATGGTTCAGCATGATTTGGTATTTAAGGGCTATGGGAAATAGTGTAGTTATGCTAAGTGTAAATTAGATGATAAAAAATGATTTTATATTTTTGTGTGGTGTACTACTGTACTGGTGTGTCACTTAATCTGCCCATTCTTCCTGGATTGCCGTTTTTTCGCATGGACTCCATGGAGTCTGCTATTTTCAAATATTCATCATGTATAATTACAAGTTTAAAACACATATTATTGCTTCACATATACATATAGATGCGTTCTACCTATCTGTAAACTTTGCTACTCAGTACAAAATGCGTTAATTGATAAACTCCAAAAAAGGGAAAAAAATTGTGGTTCATAAAAGCAAAATATGCATATCCATTTTCACCTTGTGTAGACATGAATCAAAATATGTGTTAACGAATAGTTAAAACTAGAGAGTTCACATCCGTACGCACATGAGCTAAAACATTCAGAGGTTTTTGAGTTATTTAAGTTTTTTTGCAAGCTGGGGCTTGATGAATCCCAGATTCCCAGGATCCAACCAAACTTTTAGATGCTTCCTCCTGGTACTTGTAATACAGTACCAGTTTGACATGGCATGAGAGCTGGGTCGGCTCCATTTATACCAGCCCGGTAACCAAGCCCTCTGTTTCAGAAGACATTAGACTGCGCACTGCTGTAAACATGTAAGTTTCCCGACAATTTCCCTTTGGGGATGGCCGAAAACGCACGACATATTTTCTAGCGCGGACAAAAACGTACGGCAACAACCATTTAGACCTGCTGTGATTGTTAGAATCAGACCTGCTGGCTGATAGTACACGCGAGCTGAACTGTTTATTTTAAGGACTGCGCACATTTTGTTTTGATTTGCCAACATAATCAGCCATTTAGACCTTTCGATGTCTAAGATTAACGTGGAGTAAGGACCTTTCGATTAGTAACTCCCTTTAGATCGAGACTCAAACCAATCAATCATCTCACCGTAAGCATGTATGGCATATATTTTAAGCTACCAGTTTCTCTCGGTGTGGACATCCCAAGGTCACTATATAAACTGCAGAGAACCTGATTAGCCGTACTCACCACAAGGGCAACGCGCACACACATACACATGGCGTCTCGCTCTTTTCAATGGATTGCCGTGTGCCTGCTGGCTGTCCTGCTAGCATCGCCACCGCCGGCGAGGGCTCAGGACCCGACGGCCGGGTTCACGGCGGTGAGCCTGAGCGCGAGCAACTTCATGCTGCAGAAGCCGTACAACATGCCGGCGAGCTCGCGGTACAGCTTCAACGGCACCGTGCGGCAGATGTGGATAGCGCCCTCCGATGACCCCTACTCGCCCCAGAGCGACACCAAGCCCAGGACCGAGATGAGGATGACCGTAAGTACCACCACCACATTTACCAATAATGCAATCGTGCGTAGAACGTACTCGTGGTTAAGATCGAGACTGATATGTAAATACATTGGCATCAATTTCAGGGATACGACTACTCGTCCGGCGTGTGGCAATTCGAGGGCCTCGTGTACGTGCCGTCCGGCTCGTCGGGCATGTCCATCATGCAGGTGTTCGGCGGCGACGCCACGGCCACCACGCTCATGCTGCACGTCTACGGCGGCGCGCTCTGGTACTACAACCAGCAGGTCATCGAGGACGGCATCTACGACCGGTGGCTCCGAGTGAACGTGGTCCACGACGTCGGCGCCTCCAGGCTCACCGTCTTCGTCGACGGCCAGCTGAAGCTCACCTTCCCCGGCCGCGGCGGCGATACGCACTTCTTCAAGTTCGGCGTCTACATGCAGAGGGACGCCTCGGCGCGCATGGAGTCTCTCTGGAGAAACATCAGGATCCTCAGGAAGAACTGACATGCCCAATCGCTCGCACGACAGGGTTCAACTATTTGTATCAGCATTGTACATGATTCCAAAAGAAAAAAGAACCGCTCGCAGCCTCGCACGACAAAGTTCAGCAATTTGTATGATTGTATTTGTATCACCAATTCACCATTGTACATGCATGCATGATTCCAAAAACAAGTATCGGCATTGTATACCCCCATCAGTCACATCGTTCTTTTCGATTGCATGATATTCCTACTCTTGTTTGATTCATAGGATAGAAAAAATGAGGCAATATATAAGAAAAACAAAGGATTGCTATTTCAAAAAAAAAAAAAAACAAAGGATTGCTATGACCTGCCTCTTTGAATCCTATGGGAAAGAAACATATGGACATTGGTATAACTAATTGTTTGATGGCATAGGAAAGCCATAGAAAATCTCTAAAGAGATTCAGTGTATACCATAGTTGTCATAAACACATAAGAATTTTTCCAACAAAATTGGTACCTCTTGTTAGAAATCTTATAAAATTGTAGTATAAGAAAGCAATCCATAGAATTTTAGAGGGTTCAATCCTTTGAATTAAACGGGATCTATAGGAAAAAAATCCTATGGGTAAAAATCCTACAAAGTTCCTTTGAAAATCCTTTAAATCAAACAACCCCTCAATTTTACAGAGGCTCCATCAAAATCATGTGCCCCGGGTTGGGCAAAAAGAAAATTTGCAATATTTATAAAGAAATAGGACCCATCCCCGGTTCATAATGAAAATTTGTAAACATGTTTGACATCTTTAGCCATGCCTTGCATGATAGAAAAAAAAGCCAAAAAAGGACGGTAAAAGCAACAATTTTAGGTCGCAAGGGGGAAAAACTAGAATTACTAGTTTTGAGGCAACATCCAACTCTTTAAAAAGATATCGGTGCATCAGACACCAACACACGACCAATAAAATTGCATACTCTAGTTAGTTAAATGAAATCACGATTTGCTAAAAGAGATTATCTAAATATATTCAACATTTCTTCTCAAGGTTGGGTTGGTGGGATTTTTTAGACACATGGTCCTCAAACGTGGATAGATGGATTTTTTTTGGATATTTTCTTAAAAGGCCACTAATATTTATTTTTAATATTGCTTTGGCTAACATTTAAACCCACGACCTTGTAGCTCCGCTCCGACACCACATAAAATTACATGCTCAAACTAGTTCTACTGAAATACCAATTTGTTGATCTAAATCGGGCGACGTCCTGACAATCGGTCGTCTCGCCAACGCAGTTTTGGCCTGCCTAGCGCGATAGCCTTTGCCGCACTCAGGACTAACTAGATTCCCACGCATGACCAGCTGTGTAATATGTTTTCTACTCCTATATTATGATGAAACAAAGGTAGTAACAAATTTCCTGCGGTAGCTCGTGCACGTTCTATTATTGTTTCGGTTGCTTTATGTGGGTCCCATCAATTGTTGCAACATACAACTTTTTTCTACTGCTTCGTTGTGTATCAGTATATGGGCCCACTTTGCTCGTAGCAAGTTCGATGTGAAGATCTGTAGCTACACAACGATAGCATCACAAGCTATTTGTTGTCAGCTTTTGTTTTCAATGTTGTATACGTGGGATGTTGTATATGTACACTGTTATGAACGCAAACATGCGAAGACACAATATCTTGCGAAGTTTTATAACGTTTGCTATAAATTTTGTGTTTCCTCTGGATTTTTGGATGTTGCATACGTGGTTCGAAATTGCAACAAACGTGTATGCCTTTTGTTGCAAAACCGCACACCATATCTTGTAATATTTTACAGGTGTTCGCTAACATTTTTGTGTTGCCTAATATTTTCAATGATGTTTATGTGTTATTGAAAATGCTGCAAACACAAGGTTTATTTGTTGTAATCCCTATTTGTTCTTATTAAAATAATTTGCGACTTTTGTTGCAAATGAACCCGTGGCAAAAGAAATATTGCTTAACCACTTCTTGTACTGTTGTAAAGCACACGGTTTATTGTACTCATTTTTATTTGTGTTGACATCAGTGTTGATTTTATTGTTGCAAATCAATCTGCAGCAAAATGTTCTTTAATAACTTTTTCTGTGACATTACTTTTCAAAAAATGTCGTGACGATTTTGTTGTAATACTACACAAAAAAATTGTATGTGGAGATGATATGTTTTGTTGCAATACTCTCTACCTGAAGTAAATCACCAAAGTGGAGTATTCGCTGTAAATATCAAGAAGGTTAGGGTATAGCAATATAACCTTTCGTTCTAAGTGGAGAAGCTCGGGACTGCGGGTTGATTTTTCAAATTTCCGTGGGGATGGGGTCGCAAAAGTGTGTTTAGGCTAGTTCTAGACGTTAGATATCTATCTGATGGCATGGAGGATGATCAGCTTTGCTCTCAAATCGAATGATGAATGCCTAATGTCACGCTTTGTTGAAAGATACTCGATAATTATATTCACAACATGCGTGGGTTTGGAGAGGCAATGGCGGTCCCAAAATAGAAGTAGGAGTCTTCTAGGTGCATGCTCCAACTATCTTTTTTTCTCAGAGGATCCTAGTAGAAGGCCGTCGGACGTGTTGATTGTGGCTTCTCCATTCAGCCATGTCTCATCTGAAAATACATTCGAATGAATCATGGTGATATGTTGACAGTACTTGCCTGTCATTTTCAACACATGATCCTTGAAGATTAGCCTCTAGAGTCTGACCAGCACCACACCCAACCAAACTTGACCACTAAAGATCAAACCATTCATAACTATTAATTTGCCACCTAGAATCATGCAACATAATCATAGGAATCATCTCTACAAGAAGCTGATAGAAGTTTTCAATCTCAATCCATATCTGCTTAGCTACAATACATCCAAAGAAGCGGGGTACACTGATCTAGCAGAAAAATGCAACCCTCACGTTCAGGCCCCATTTGGCGTCAAAGTATTTTTGAAGTATCCTGAGAATACTCCAGTTTCTGAAAATACAAAACTATTAAATATTCAAAGCTGTTTGGATTTAATAAATATTATAGTTTTGAAAACCAAAAGTACTAAAGTATTGTCTAAAACTGCAGTATTCCATGCCCGGGCACTGAAATACTTTGTTTTTGAAATACAGTGGTTTTAAAAAAGTGGAGCTCCCAAACGTAGCCTTATACATACATATCTTTAGGCTGCTTTGTGCTATAAGAGCAGAAAGATGTGAATTTTGCCATAAGTTCCCACCGGCGGGGCACCCATATATTCACTTCGAGGTGGGCTCGTGTTGACAGATTTTGTCCTCAACCAGAATGCGCCCTCACTCCACGTCAGGGTGGGCATAAAAACAGTGAAACCGAAAACCGAAAACCGAACCAAAGCCGAAACCGAACTAACCAAAATTTCGGTTTTTTCCATTAACCGCTATTTTTCCGGTTTCCATTTATACTAACCGAATTAAATTTGGTAGAATTCGGTTTTTAGCCCCACCAACCGAACAAGACCGAATAGACCGAATTGAGTAACCTACCATCAATTTGTGCATAAACCGATCATTTAATAGAAGCCCAATTGTGTTTGATGTTCCAAAAATTATTCATTCAATGTATGACTTTGGTCTTTGATGTACTAGCTTTTTCTGAATATAGTGTGAAGCCTGCATAATAGAACACGTCGCTCGAAGTCTTAGCTACCCCTTTTAATCGCTCACGAGTGATGCACCTGTACCACGAGTGCCGCAGCCTACCAAATAGCATCCCTCCACGATTGGTGCTCATTTGTCGATTTCTTGCGCAGTTGATGCTTTTTGTGTTGATATGTCAATCACTATTTGCTTTCTTCAGTGATGCCTACTATTTGTTCAAGTGAGTAGGTTCATTCGGTTTTAACCGAAAGCCGAACCGAATTTGTCGGTTAACCGAATCTTCGGTTTCCTAAATTTTCATGCCAATTTCGGTTACCATTTTTGAAAACCGAATTTGTTCAAAAACCGTCAAAACCGAACCGAAATTTCGGTTAAAACCGAATGCCCACCCTCTCCACGGCCCTGCCCCCAGGCCGTACCAAGTCAAGACCCAAACGTGTGGAAGAAATCGACGTCGTGCGCGTGGGGGCTGTGTCTCCATCCGTTCGTCTCCGGCTCTCCGCAGCCCCCTGCTGCGAAGTGCGAACGATGGCAATCAAGCAGAAGCACTCGCCCGTCAGGGGCTGCTGTCCTGAGGTTGAACACGGCACGACGGCTATTGCTTTGCAGTTTGCACCATGCCAAGGAGTAGCATTCACGGAAAAAGTCCATTTCCCATAAATGCCAACATTAATTCCTTAGCCGCCTCTATCTACAAGTCAAGTATATATCCGGAATCAGTGCATGCATGCAAGTCAACGGTCAAAAAACTTACAATTAAGTACAACCATGCACAAGTCAATGCGACTATAATCAAAATAAAGCAACCATTTATCTATTATATACTAAAAGCAAAATCTATCTATCTATTATATACTAAAAGCAAAATAAGAAGTTTTAAATAGAGATGTGAGGTTAATCCACATCACCCGAATTATTATTTATCATTGGATCTGTAATGCGTGGTCATGATTTAATAAGGGATGAATAGTTTAAGGAAAAAACATGGAAACTTGAGTCTCTTTCCTGTACGAGTAAATGGTATTGCTTCTTCTTTTTTTACCTGTAGGAGTCCTATTTGATCACGTCTAAGTAAGCCATATACGTACATGCTTATTTGCTTATCCCGTCTAGACCAATTTTCTAAAAAGTTTGGATGAGTTGTCCATGTACCATGCAAGAGCCGGAGGTGTCGCGTGTAAATTTCTAGAACCACACGTGCATGGCAATATCTCTAGACTAGGCATACTAAAATCAGAATTCAGTTTTTTTAGTAACCACATGCGCCATAGGCCATCCCCGCAGGAGCTGAGCAAGAGTGCCGCCGAGGAAAACTTGTTGTATGTCGAGCTGATGCCGTCGTCCCGCCGTGGAGCCGGGCAACCCAGAAGACCATGATGGACATTATAATAAATAATGTGAAGTGATTTATACTATACATAAATTGAGTATATTTAAACAATAGGAAGGAAAAAAAATTACTCCCTCGCTCTTGAGAAGAATGTACAAGATTTTTCTAAACTCTGATGTATTTTTACATTAAATAGTGTACAGATTATTTAAAATTAGAAAAACTTAGAACAACCTTTCCGGGATAGAGGTAGTGCAAAGTAGAGCACATGTATGTATGATATAAAAAATAATATTATCTGTAAATATTGCACACGAATCTTGATCCACAATTATTTACCTCGAAGCGCTGGATACAAGTCATTCTCCACAATTTTAGGTAATATACGATCGATCATTTCCCTAAGGGCACACACTCATGCATGGTGAGTGCATGATACCGTGTGTACACATACATGCCACGGAGTTTATCACAACTCATTGTTCATCAGTTATTATGAGGAAAGTGTATAATTGGTTTCGAAGAGTGAATACGCCCCATGTTAGATAAATTATATTTGATAGACGGCAATGTTTCAAATAAACATGTTAGAAAAAAGCTCTGTAAATGATTATAAATAATTTATTATATGTTTTTGGATTTCAAACTCACCGCTATGTTTGGCTACATTTGTTTACGAAATTTTTCAAATGGTAATTTCAAGACAGACATGTCCAACTTCTAAGCCCGGTCCATACAAATTTATGGTTATATTGATTCGGACTTCGGGTGAGAGCGTATGATGCAGTAAAATAAACAATAATTATATTCATATTTATAATTTATTATTATTTTAATACTGTTCTGCCCGGATTTAAGTTGTTTTATCAAAATTTCCACACTGGCGTAATGATATAGAATCAAGAGAAGATTGCTCCATGCGCCTCAAGAGTTAGTTTTAAAAAGATCATGTGAACAACGTTGGAGTTCTTGTTTGGAATCAAAGTCAGTGATATATACATAAGTAATCCGTTAGCATAGTTGGATTAAACAGAAAATAGAGTAAGAACAATATATACATTTACGTTGTTCGTCGGTATATCACTATGATGCAAGTGTAATAGGAGCAATAACAGTATGTTGGATTCTCATGATATAAATCCACTGATTCAACATTACACCTTCAATATCAACTCAAAAAATCGGCGAACTTTTAGTTAACAAAAATATAGAAATTTTAGAATATGTGACATGGTATTAATGGAGATGTCATGGTATCTATTCTACACAAATAAAAATGTTTCAAAAATAATATCACAAATATGATGCTTTACCTCATATAATTTTGTGGGAGAGTTTCAAATTTATGTTATCTATGACACCGTAAATTTATATCATCATGAGCTTTAACATACTAAAGATGATTCCCTCGCATTTGCGAGTGCCACCTTGCTAGTTTTACGTACAGTGCGTCTAGTAGGACAGCATATATGAAATGTATGCAATTGTCTCGTAATGTACAAGCGGGCAAAAAGGCAGTAAAACATATATGAGACATGATAACTACTTCAAAGTCACTTCTACGTTCTAATACCGGGGGGGGGGGAATGTCCCCTCTTGCTCCCTCCTAGCAAAAATTGGGGAAGAAGAATGCTTTCAGATCTGAAAATAGACGTGGCATATTCCAGAGAGAGTATATCATGATGAAATGATAGACCCAGTCTCTAGAGAACTAATTTTTTTTGGAAGGGGCCATAGTTACTTGCAAAGTTGGTACCATAGAAAGGGTGATGAGATTTATCATGATTTATTAACATATTGAAAGAGGCACAACTTAAGGTCACATCTTTGATGCCATATAAACCTTGGGATTGTAGTTTGATATCCTAAACCCTAACCCTAAACTGTAAACCCTAAACCTAAAACATATGTCATTTTTACAATTTTACTAGCCAAGCATTTCTAAGCTTTGATCATTTATAAACAAAACTTACTTGCACGCACCGCATCGGATTGATATTAACAGATTTATCATGAAATATATTCGTATATATAATTTTTTATGCGTATGAAGATATATCAGCAAAGTACAATCTCGAAAATCGTGTCAGTACTGTAGAAGACCTATATTTCGATGGGATATTAAGGATAATTCTCCTGAAATCAAGTCAGACTGAGCTACGAATTGAAGTCTATATATACCACAGAGAAACCGGCTTAGTACACAAAGGCAAATCAGAGGCGCAGAGCCACACACAAGCACAGACATAGACATGGCGCCTCACAGGACTTTTTCTTGGATTGCTGCGTGCCTGCTGGTTGTTCTCTTAGCGCCGCCGTCGAGGGCTCAAGACCCGACGGCCGGGTTCACGGCGGTGAGCCTCAGCGAGGGGAACTTCCAGCTGCAGAAGCCGTACAACATGCCGAGCAGCGCCCGGTACAGCTTCGACGGCACGGTGCGGCGGATGTGGGTCTTCTCCTCCGACGAGCCCTTTAAGGCCGAGAGCGACACTAGGCCGAGAACGGAGATGAGGATGACTGTAAGTGCCAGCACACGATCTGTGATTCATATAGTCGTTACCAATTTCAGTAAAATTATGCCAAACAGCTAGCATTTTTTTGGTTCGACGAACGACTGATACTTACAGTCATCCTCGGCCTTCTCCGCAATTCAGGGATACGACTACTCCTCCGGCGTGTGGCAGTTCGAGGGCTCCGTGTTCGTGCCGTCCGGCACGACGGGAGTGTCCATCATGCAGGTGTTTGGCGGCGGCGAGACGGCCACCACGCTCATGCTCCACGTCTACGACGGAGCGCTGCGGTACTATAACCAGAGGACTGTCGAGGACAACATCTACGACCGGTGGATCCGGGTGAACGTGGTCCACGACGTCGGCGCGTCCGCGCTCACCGTTTTCGTCAACGGCAACCTGAAGCTTACCGCCTCCGGCCGCGGCGGCGACTCGCACTACTTCAAGTTCGGCGTCTACACGCAGAGGGACTCCTCCAGTCGCATGGAGTCGCGCTGGAAGAACGTCAGGATCCTCAAGAAGAACTGAGATGTCGAATCGCTCTCAGCACGGCTTAAATAAAAACACTGTTTGTTTCTCCATTGTCCCTGTATGGCTGTATCTCCATGTCTGTTGTACCTGCACAGTGCCACGGTGTGACTCGCGTGTGCGTCAATAGATGTACTGTATTTAAAGCTGTTCTGAAGTGTTGGTCAACAATGCACTACTACTCCGGGCTGATGAACTCTAGACCTCACGATGCCTCGTTGCCTCTTATTATCACAAAAGGAAAGTTGTGCTCTCATCACTTCTCGAAAATCTAGGATGCAATGCGTTACCCACTGCGTGGTTTCGAGAGAGATTCAGATTATGCTTTAATTTATCTAGTTTTTAACAGGTAAAACCTTGTGCAACTTGATTTTTAGTGAAAATGAACTTGATAGTTGGACTGTTGTTGGCAACCCTGTCCCTAATAAAATGGTAGTCAATCTCTATGTGTTTTGTGCGAGAGAAAGATTATAAATAAATAGGTAGCATCCAAGTTGTCACACCACATGCATAGATTCTCCTTCAATTTCACATCAAGTTCATTAAGAAGTCTTTCAATCCGCATTAATTCAGCAGTAGTATTTGCTAGAGCTTTGCATTCAACCTTTGTACTAGAACGTGACACTGTAACTTTGTTTTTTTGGCACTCCATGATATTAAATTGTGACCAACAAAGATAGAAAAACCTCTTGTGAAACGTCTGTCCTCAAAACATCCTGTCGAATCTGCATGTGAAAAAAAACTAAGAAGTGTAGATGTAGTGTGCTTGAAAGTTATACCAATCTTGGAAGTACCTTTGACATAACTGAGAATTCTTTTACCAACTATCTAATGAGGTTTGGTAGGAGCATGAAGGTATTAACAAAATTTATTAACAAAGAATGATAAGTCCGGAGTTAAATATTGAAGAGCGCCAACAATACTTTTGTATTGAGTACAACCATCTAGACCAAGAGGTGTACCTTCATGAAGAGATAATGGGTTCGAAAGGAGAAAAGGGTGTGGGTGCAGATATGCAGCCACACATATCAACTTTGGAGAGTAATTCATTAGCATATTTTTCTTGTGTGAGAAGCACAAAGCCATAAAAATCCTCCATTGGTGTCATTCTTCAACATCTACCGGTATCATTCTCTATTGCTAAGATATTTTCTCTAATTTATTAAAAGGATAGAAATCTATTGGTGTCATTTGACACCAATGGTTGTATGCTAGCTCCACCCCGAAGTCCTCCCATGCATTTCCACCTCAATCCCAAGGAAGAAGTGAAGTTCTCCCAAGTCTTTGATAACAAATTTGTAACTAAGATCTTTAGAAAAACCGAAAACAACACTTTTTGAAGAACTGACCATAATAATGTCATCAACATAAATGAAGACAAAGATAGTAACTCCTTACTAGTGATAGAGAAATAGAGAGGGTATCAACCTTGGATGGAAGAAAACCAAACTCATGTAGCTTTGCACTCAGACGATAATACCATGCACGAGGAGCCTACTTTAAAACAAAAAGAGCTTTATCAAGTTTGCAAATATGGCCAGAAGCATCAGGATTTGTAAAATTTGGTGGTTATTTCGTATAGATCTCCTTTTCCAGAACACCATATAAAACACGTTATTGACATCTATAAACAAAAACATCAAAAACAATCATGCTAGTAGCTATTTTGACAACTAGGCTGAAATTATCTTCATATTTAATGCGATACCTTTGCTTGAAGCCTTTTGCAAATAAGCAAGCTTTATAGCGATTAATAGAACCATCATCATGTAGTTTTATGCGATAAACCCACTTGTAGTCAATGAGATTACTAAATGAACCAAACTTCAAGTTTTGTTAGTCATTAAGGCATCATACTCTTCTTGCATGAGAGCATTCCAGTTATTGTCATCCAGGGCCTCATGCAAGGTGTGTGGTTCTCTTGTAGAGAAGAACATGCCATAGATAACAGTATCATCTTTGTATATTTTGAGATTTCGATTACCTTTCTGAAGACATCTACGCGGCTTAGGTAGAGGAGAGGGTGGTGCAACATCGTGTTCATCATCATTGGCCATAAAAGATCTAGTAGGCGGGGATGGTGCATCAACGTGTGCATCATTAGCGCCCGCACACAATCCGTCAGATGCAGGGGAGGCCGCACTAGAGCCAGGCGCAGGGGGATGTAGCTACATTGTCGTGGTCGGTGTCAGAGGGGACATGTGACGAGGCAACATGGGATTGGAGCAAATCAGCAGATCTAGGCGTGGGGGCACGTGCATGAAGGCACGCAGAAGTGGACGAGTGCGTAGGCATGGACGACGCGCGAGCCGATGACAATGCGAGATAATTAGCCCGGGTCTAGAGCCTCGAGATCGGCGTGGTTTGAGGAAGGTCCAGGTGTATCAACTTCGGGATTTGCACCAGTTCCGTCATTTTCTGATCTACTTTGAGCAAGTGATTTCGATCATTTTTAGCACCGTTTTGACTTTTGAGTGAAATTTTCTTCTGCAATGGCATCTTCATGTATAGCATTAGTAACAAGCACAATAATAGGCACAATAGTATACCCTAAACCCTAAAATTTCTTTGTGTGAACTCGAGTCGAGCATGAATTGCAGCGGATGGAAGCAGAGTCGTCCGGCGATACCTCTGGTCGTGCTCCTATACCTCTAGCCCCTCTTCCCCTCCTGTCGACGAATCTCACTGCTCCACCGTCCACCTTTGGGACAAAGCTATCGAGCATCGAGTTGGGCAAACCGAGAAATATTGAGCCCCGCGCAAGGCGGCGACGGGGATTGACGGTGGGGCGTGCGTGCTGATGATGGTCAACATACTCTGGAGCGTAAGCCCACAAGGTTCCTGGTCGATGAGGGCGAATTAGTCATGGGAATCAGAGGAGAGGGAGCAGGCGTGGGAGGTTGTGCTCGCGTGCAACACCGCCTAGGCCGAGGATGGGGAAGACCTCCACGTGCAGGAGCGCCAAGGACGAGGTGGGGACCACCTTCGCGTGCACCTCCGCATGCAGGAGCGCCGAGACCTTGGACGAGGAGGCGGGGGAGGGGATGAGGACCTACATGTGCAGCTTCGCGTCAAAGCACATCCTCCAGGCCGCCACGATGACCGGATTGAGGCAGCAACAACAAGGACTGGCGAAGTCTAGGAGTGCGTCGAAATTTGGCCAGCGACAGGTAGGACGGTCTCGTGAGGAAGTGAGGAGGAAACGACAAAACGGCAGTTCGAGCCGCGTGTGACCGTTTTTATGCGGTACAACACCTTCCAGTTGATGAATACTTGCATCAAGTGTTGCAAATTATACATTGAGATATAAATTTTTTGGACCATTCTTTACATATACAAAAGCTGGTATTTTGCTTTAATGTGATGTATATAACAAAAGAAATTATCGTATATATACCTTCCTGATGTAAATCATCTATCATGCTAGGTCTAATTCCTGAGGGCTTCCAATTTTCTCATCGGGCAGGAACCGTTGATGTCTCCTATCTAACGGCGATTTCGAAGCCTTGCCCGTGGGTAGCACAGCCGAACGGGCGGCGCAGAAGTGAAGGGCAGGAATACGAACGCCTCACCGGGAAACTGGCCCGCCGCATGTCTATTCGCCTCCTCCTCCCACCTCGCGCCAGCCTCCTCCTCCTTTCCCCTCTCCGCCGCCGCCGGGCGCCGACGCCCCCGCCCTTTCGGGCCACTTCAACCGCGGTTCCACCTAGAACCAGCAGTTTCTTCGGCCTCCCCAACCGCGCCTTCACCGGCGTCTCGGCCATGGCGGCGGGGGCGCAGCAAGGGGCCGTGGAGGTTAGGGAGAGCGTGGAGCTGACGGAGAAGGAGGAGCAGATCTTCGAGCGGCTGCTGGACGTCGTCCGCCACTTCAGCCTCGGCACCCAGGTCCGCGTCGCCGGCGGATGGGTCAGGGATAAGGTAAAGCTTAATTGGAAATGTCTCTTGAGTTTAAACTGTAGGGCTTATGGCGTGGTTTCTTGCTTCTCAGAAGAAATTAAGGGGTGTTAATTCAATTGTCATGTCGTACTGTTTCCCTTCTTATGAGAATTTGTCTGGGGGGAGATTACAGATGACGAGCCCTTTAGACTGTTAAGGGGTGTTAATTCTATTCGACTGTAGGTGCTTTTATTCGTTGTTACCAATTGTTCGATGATCATCTGGAATGGATACTTTGTCACAGATAATTTAAGGTTTTGTGTGAGATTTTGTAGAAACTGTGTAACGTTGCCATGATTCATGAACCACATTCCTTGATTTTAGCGTATTCGTGGGTTCTGCAGTCGTGTGGAGCATTTAGTTCTCTGTATGTTCGGGGTTCTTTGTAGGGGAACTTGGTTGCAACCTGCAAACTTGTGAATTGTTAGGCGGATGGTGATACCCCATTCTGCTTGTATTATGGTCTTGGATGGTTCCGGTCTATATCTGTGAGCATGTTTATGTTTTCTATATTATTTGGTCTGAGGAATTTAGGTGGAACTATGTAGCGTCCACATGCCATACATGCCATAGAGAGTAGAGAAGTGAATCATTTCCTCAGCGGCATGCTCATTTTGAAGTTTATTGGCTTGTACTATTGTTTGCTTCATTGTCCTAAAAAAAGTTTAGGTGGAAAAATTGCACGATAATTGCTGTATGTGCTCTTAATTCGCTGGAGATTCTGGATGTCTAGGATCATATCATAAACTTTCATCTGTTTGCAAGCAAAAGGAGTTTGTGCTTAAATTTTATTTTCTGTCTTTTATGTTGTGGAATATTCTTGGCAGCTATTGGGGAAAGACTCTACTGACATTGACATCGCACTTGATAATATGACGGGCCAAAATTTCTGTGAGAGAGTAAACGAGTACTCAGAGTTCTTAGGTGAAGAGCAGAAAGGAATTGGTGTTATCCAGTGGTATGCCATCTTTGCTACTCTATTCCTTACATTGCTAATACTATGTCAGCAGCTTTTTGTTTGTTGATGCCCCCGACAACCAATTTGCTGCTGTGCTGTGCTGCTGCTGAAATTTCTACCTGGAGTCCCCAGTAAAAAATTTCTGTTTCATGAATATAGGCTGGCTTTATGCCTGTCGTTTATCACTGGTTAGTCAAAGTCAGCGGCAATGATCAACATTTCAGACATATGACTTATCATACATAACCTGTATGTTTTTGTGCATTGTAATTTTCTCTGAGCTGAAAACATATATGCATGGAAAGAAAAGCGTTTTTTACACATGCTTGCACATAGACAGTGGCAGGGGATGTCACAGTTTAGGGCAAGCAGAGTATGCTGTATATGTTCCTTACTGTACCATGCTTTCTATGTTGCATATGAAATCAACTGAATGCATTTTACCAGGGAGTTGTGACATCTTATGCTTTTTCTGCAGCAACCCTGATCAATCCAAGCACTTGGAAACTGCAACAATGCTTATAGATGACATCTGGATTGATTTTGTAAATTTGAGGTCTGAAAAGTATGCTGAAAACAGTCGTATTCCTACTGTGGTATGCACATGCATTTAGCACTCCTTTTCAATTTTCATGCTCATTTTATTGACCTTCTGCACAAAATATACATTATCTGTTTGCATATATGGATTTTTTTCAGAGTTTACTTTGCTTGTGTATTTCAGGTGTAGCTTATGTTTTATGTCAGCATAGTACTAGAACTAGTTAAACTTTTTTAGTTCAGCTGCAACTGATAACCTTTAATATTTTTGGTGGTTCAGTATTTGAATGTCTTTTTTTTCGTTATTCTTCTCTCCGCTTACGATAATCTGTTACAAGTTGCAACCAGTTTACAGCTGCGCAATGATTTGTAATTTGCAGGAAATTGGTACAGCCAAAGAAGATGCATTCCGCAGGGACCTAACAATCAATAGGTAATACCAGATTATTTCTTCTTCAACTTAATTTATTAATCTGTAATTTATGCTTTCATTGTGCATTGTTAATTTCAAGTTAGTGTTGTACTTCGTCTTTCTAATGTTCAAATTTCAACAGCTTATTCTATAACATCAACACTAAATCGGTGGAAGATTTAACTGAAAGAGGTGAGTTGAGTTGCTATTACAAATTTTTATACATTCATGTGACCATTTTCTAAATTCCTGTACTCAAGTAACTCTGGTGATCCCATACTGCATGAAGGTCTTGAAGATCTTAAAAAGGGCCTCATTGCTACTCCCTTACCTGCCAAATCAACTTTTCTGGATGACCCCCTCAGGGTCCTTCGCGCAATCCGGTTTGGTATATTCAAACATCCTGTGATTGATCTCAAATAATTCTTGTAAATATTTTCTAAATTTATTATAGCACTCGTACATGTACTTCAAAAATTTAGAGGTGTTCATGATAAGCTTACTTGCCAAGTTGATAGCATCTTAATTCAAAACCTTATACAATGTTCCTCTCTTTTTAAGTTGAGATATTTACTATGTGGTCATCAGTAGTCAATTTATGCGATTTACTTGTATAAATAGCTGATCAAGAAATGGACTATGGTGTATATTCAAAGAGTGTGACAGTGACTTTGATCAATATATTTTTCCTTGAATATGCTAATATTCATATCTGACAGCTGCTAGATTCAGCTTTACATTAACTGAAGATTTGAAAGAAGCTGCTTCTGATGAAAATGTGAAGTCTGAACTTGGTAGCAAGATCAGCAGAGAACGTATTGGTCATGAGGTTTGATTTCTACACTGTAAACCGATACTTCCTTGTTTCTTACTGCTTTATCGTATAAATAACCAAACTCACCAGTCACCATTCTTAATATGTATTGAGTGAGATGCAAATCCCTATGTCATGATATTATAGTTTATATATTGTGCAGGTAGATCTCATGATGTCAGACAAACACCCTGTCGATGCAATGTGTTATATCCGTGATTTGGGATTATTTTATGTTGTGTTTGCTTTTCCTGAGAAACTTGACCCTCCAGTTCTTGACACACATGATTGGTATGTCTTTGTTCTGATATTCAGTTGTCAATGTCTATTACATGCAAGTACCCAACTATTTCATCACACGGTTACACTTTCAGATTTCTGGACTTGTAGACTTTTACAAATCTGTATGCACTCGTCTATTTACTTCCATTACCGCATATACTGCAGTTCAGTTTCATCTCATATTTTCTTTTAATTCAGGCTTTGTGTTTCACATATCGAAGCAGCGTGGAATCTTGCACATTCTATTGGCAGTTCTGTGTTCAGTGGTGGTTCCGATCCCAAGTCGCAGGTTTGTCGATTTTCAGCGTATATCCTGTTAAATAACACACCCCAAAATTCTTATTTGTCGCATGATATGTTGTTTTTAGCTTTCTTCTGTGCTTGGCATTGCATATGGCTAAGAGTGAAACTTATGTTGTTATGTAACTTCTCTGGAAATAATCTAACACAAACCACGGATTCTTGGTAATCAATTGCTTGCGTATTTATAAAATGTTTTTAAACCTGATGTCCGTGACGGTTTGGAGTACACAATATTGCTCTTCCATTATTCAATTATATCTCTGTATCAACTCAGTTGCAGTCTTGAGGATTTGGCACAGTATTCTATTTTAGTCAGAAAATCTATGATATTAAGCTCCTCACTAGTTTCATCATATTTTATGATTCCTATGATAGGTAACTCTGCTAGGCATTGTATGTAATTGCTAGCAACAAGCACATAATTGACTTTCATTGATGTTGTTGTTGTGGTTTCCTAACATGAAGTTTTACATTGGTGTTTAGGATGACCAGAAAAGGCTTTGCTTGTATAGTGCACTGTTTATTCCAGTCCGAAATATGGTCTACATGGACAAAAAAAAGAAGAAGGTAACATCTAATTCACGCCTCCTCCAAATTTGTTTTAATCCAAACACTTACTATTTAAGGAGGCAAATTCTGTATGTTCTTGATGTTCTTTGGTTGCTAAATCATTCACTTTCTGCAACTGTGTTACTGAAAAAATTTTAGTACTACCACTCTGTCCCATAGTATAAAGATTTAATACAACCAAATAACCAATATAAGAACTAGTAGGTTGTAATAACATCTTATATTACGGGATGGAGGGAGTACTATTTAAGAAGTAACTAGACTGATTGAGAGGGCGGGCTTGGTTCATCATAAGCATTTTGTTTTTCCCACACTGAACATAAGATCGTCTAACTCATGTATTATCTTTTCTAATCCAAACTGTATCTACTTAAGCTGGTGAAATATTCTTTTATAATCTAGATTATGTACTCCCTCGTCCCAAAAAAAGCTCTTCAACTTTTTGAAGATACAGATGTATCTATAACTAAATCATGTCAATATACATCTGTATCTAGACAAAGTTGAGCAACTTTCTTAGAGCATCTCCAGTCGCGTCCCCCAAACCGTCCCCCAAAGGGATTTGGGGCGCGCCGGACAAAAAAAGCGTTCCAGCCGCGTCCCCCAAAGCCCTTTTTTGTCCGGCGCGCCCCTATACGGTGTCCGGCGCCCCGAGCCCGTCCCCGTCCCACGGGGACGCTCCGGGGACGCCGGACACAACGAAAGCGAGGCGGGGAGTGGCGGGGCCGACCCGTCGGCGGCACAATTAATTTAAACCTAACCGTCGCCTACCTCGCGACGGAAGTTATTGGCGCGCAGCGACGGTGCAATTCCCGCGAGAGGCGCAGCCGACGCGTCCCGTCGCGCCTAGCTCGCGTGCCGGCGTTAATGAGCGCCACCGCTCCTGCGCCTCCCTCCGGCCTATAAAAGGGGCGCCTCTCATCGTCCCTCTCACACACAAACCCTAGCGCCTCTCTCCCAAACCCTAGCCGCCACCATCTCTCAACAAGACTCGACGCTATGTCCGGTAGAGGCGGAGGCCGACCTCGCGGCCGCGGCCGTGGTCGTGGTCGTGGCCGCGGCATAGCCGAACGCTCGCCGTCGCCTCCCACGCCGTCGTCTTCATCGTCGGAGATGGACGTGGAGCCGGACGTCCTGTTCGAGTTCGTCCACGTCCTCAAGGGCGACCCGCGCGGCATCCGAGGCTGCCGGACTCCTTCGCCGAGTACGTCGGCGGCGTACGCCCGCGCACGATGCATCCGCGGGAGCATTCGTGCGGCTACCGCCGGTGGATCGTCAAGGCGATCTACGACGCGCGCGGCAAGATGTACCTCAACATCGGCTGGGAGAAGTTCGCGCGCCACCACAGCCTCGAAGCCGGCTTCATCCTCGTGTTCTCCTACTTCGGCAACAGGGACATGAGCGTCAAGGTCTTCGACGAGAGGCGCTGCCTCCGGGACTACCACGTCGACAGGGACGACGACAGCACCGACGAGGAGGACGACTGAATGAGTGTTGTTTCTTCGCAGCGAATACGTGCACGGAGGTTTCTGCCTGTTCGCCTCATCGGTAGAACCAACAAGGGCACCATCCTCCCGCTGGATTTTCCAGTTTAGGTGACTGGGTGTGCCCTCGAGTGTTCTTTCTTAGCAGCGAACACACGAAACCTTCGATGCACAGCCTAGTTAGGTTTAGTTTCTTTGCAATATTTTATATTTGTGTCCACCATGGTTCAAACTATGTATTAGTTTGTGGAAAACCATGTTCCAAACTGTGTTTTCGTGTAAACCACGTTCCAAATTATGTATTAGTTTGTGGAAATTGAAATAAAAATGCCAGAAAAATTATTTTAAATGTTTGGGGGCGGCGTTTGGGGGACGCGGCTGGGGAGCGACGTCCCCCAAACGCGGCACGAACGAAACACGTCCCCCAAACGCTCGATCCGGCGCGGTTTGGGGGACGGTTTGGGGGACGCGGCTGGAGATGCTCTTATGGACGGAGGGAGTATATTTTTTAATGCTCTGCAAGTGTTTATGTGGGTACACTTGCTTGATACACGGGAAAAGTGATTTTAATTAGAGTAGGTATAATCTAAAGCTGAATATTAGACTTTTGTGAGGTGTAAATACTTGTATTATTTTCAAAGCAACTATTCGAGGTGTCTAAATTTATTAACAAACTAAACATATTGATAATCACCAAATCCATTTGCCATCTATTGTTTTGTGGGAAGTACTCTAACAAGCCTGTTGCATCATCTGCAGGTTCCCGCTGTTAGCTATATTATTCGGGACTCTCTAAAGCTCAAAGCTAGTGATGCTGACACGGTACACTTTCTTGAGCAGGATTCAACTCAGCAGTAATTGTTTCTGCTTGTTCACGTTTTGTGTACTTTAATCAGAAGAATAACTCCTTGTTATCTGTTTTATCTTGAAAGATCGTGAATATACATGTTGCAAGTGAAAAGTTTGCCGAATTAGTTCTTCTCGAGTCAAATGAAAATCTGGAAACTGTCAAAGAGAAGCTGGATGATGAATATCTCGAGATACCAACAGACTCAGTAAAACGTGTGTTGGCAGGTCAGTGTTGATTGTTGAATATGCTTATTCTGGAATTTGAAATGTCCTTTACATTTATCATTTATTCACAACTCGACGTCTCTGATGGCCGTAGTATGGGCACTTGAGGTGCATGGTATCTTTAGATTTAATGAGTTAGGATACTTGCTTGTTATGAATCAGCTGGATGTATCATCCGTAGTATTCTTATATCGTTCTGTTTCTGGATTAGAAATTCTGACAGTTTGAGCATTTCAGGACTTATACTTCGTGAAATAAAAGGGTTTTGGCGTGTGGCACTGTTTATCTCGGCTCTCATAAATCCAGAAGTTGGCAATGCTAGTGGATCCCTCAGCAAGCAGGGTGAGCTAAATCAAAGGAAAGAGAAATACCTCAGTGTTGAGCGTTCAATAACTGACCTTGGTAAAGAACTTAGCTAATGACTGCATACCTTTTTTCAGCCTCCTATTAAATACTGTGTTAGATTCATGTGTTTGCTTAATACTCCTGATTTATACCTTTTTGTTTTACTTCACCAGATCTTGATGGTGTATGGAATTTGAAGCCGTTGCTCGATGGGAAGGCCATTATGGGTGTCTTGGAGGTCAAGTCTGGAGGTCCCTTGATTGGAAAATGGGTATATACTAGCCCTTTGTTACCGATCGTCCTATTTTCGTTCATGTGCACTCTTTAACACAAGATGTACTCTCTCCCACAGCAACAAAGACTGGTAAAGTGGCAGCTTGCGCATCCAAAAGGTACCATGGAGGAGTGCAAGGAGTGGATGAAGCAGTCACAGCAGCAATCGAAACGCCAGAAAGTAGAATGCAGCAGCTGAGGATTATTGACATTTTGAGCTTAGGCAGTCCTCAAAATTCAGCTATAGGCCACAAAACTTCCCATGAAATCAGCCCGCATGTAGCCGTCTTTAAACTAAGAAAGTAAGAATCAAGCTCCTTAGTGAAGATGGTTATACCTGACTAACCTTAGGTTTGACATGCTGTGTATCTTACCAAGGTCACATGTTAACAAAAAATCACTAGTTCAGATAATCGAAATTTTGCCTAGGTATTTCGAATGTTTGGTTGCTTGTGCTTGGTTGCTTATGAAAACGTAGGATTAGAGGGACATGTCAACATTAATAATCCTATAATCTTGGAAAACTACATGAATTTTATCTGGGATGTGTTAGACGCCACAAGAAAAATTAAAGAGTTAGTATATAAAAAGCAGGGGATGGAAATGTTCTCCAAAATAGAGTTCAGGGCTCCTTTTGATTGGTAGTGTAGGAACAAGAAACACGTGCCATGGCTATTTGAATTCTAAACGAGAAGCACACCCTCCAACCACATGACCTAGCTTGTGCATGTGCGAACTGCACAATTTAGCAACCCAACTAGAAAACAACCGGAATCATATGATTTTTTTTATAGAGGTGAAAGAATTTTTCCAAGTCCCCTAACTTAATGCTATTTACAACACGAGATTCATATGGGTTTATTTCGTATGTGATAGGATCCTATAAATCAAACAGCTTTTAAAGGAAAAATTTACATACAGTTTTTAATACATACAAATCCTTTCAAAATTCTATGAATCAAAGAAGCTGTCAATGTATTTCTTAGAAAACAATCTGGTATCTAGAACTTGAAATTTCTTTGAATCAAAGGAGTACTATGTTTGGATTTTTTTTTTCTTTGACAGTGAGATATGCTTCCCGTTGTTAATGGTTTATGTGTATGTGGTTTGGTTTTCTTCCGCTGGTTTCAGAAAAATACAAAATTGTATTATGAAAGAAGAAAGAGTTTGAAGGATGAAAGATTTACTAGTTTTTTGTAATCGTTGTAGACATCTCTCTACCATCTACCATGTACTATTTGTTTCTATAAATATGTGTAGTATTGATTGTAAAGAAAAGGAAAGGAGCCTAAAAAATTTAGGCTAGTTGCCGTTGATTGTTCTTTTCGAGATATGAAACAAAAACACTTAAGAGAACTAACTCGTGATTGGATGGTCAAAAGGGCAGTGACAGCCCAGCTATCAGAGTTAAAACCTCACGTTTGATACTTTCATTTCTTATAAAGACGAAATATTTTTTTTGGTTGAAGGTGATGTTTTCGTCGATAGTGAGACGCTTATGGTAAATTTGTCAATATGAAGATTCATCGGATCAGTTTTTTTGACTCAATCCTGCGAAGATGCTCATAGGGGTAGGATGTGCGTGCGTTCAGAAAGATGAGTGCATGTACGTATTTGTGAATACAATCTTTACTAAATTGAAATAGGTTGCACAAACAGGCTAGCTAATTCTTTTCCTATGCCCAACATCTCTCGAGTATTTGCATCGAGAAGCCCAAGTTGCAATAAGGGCATCTCCAGCGGCGCGACGCAAACGGACGCTGAGCGACCGTTTGTGTCCGCCGTGATCGAAAATGCGTCATGCACCACCTCCAGCGGCGCGACGCAAAGTGACCGGGCCGTCCGCAGAGATGCAAACCTGGCCCAAATATGCGCCAGGTTTGCGTCTCGGCGGACGCTGCGCGGACGCGCAAAGTGACCGCTTGGTCCTGGCACGGGCCCGCCCGGCAGCCGGCACAACCGCTTCGTCTTCGGCGGCATTACTTGCGGGCGGCGCGCCGCAGCCTTTGCAGGGCCGCGTTAATGGCGTGCCTCGGCTTCCGTGAGCGTGCGCAGCCTAGTAGACGTGGGCAGCTAGCGGCACGCAGCGTCGATGCGTCTTCTCCGCCGCATCGCGGCGGCGAGGCGTCGCTTCGGCAGTCTGCGGCTGCCTCGCGTGCCGCGCGTAGTAATGGCGATGCCCCGCGTGGCGCGGCCGTCGCCGTGCCTCGGACCTATATAAACGAGGGGGCCGGCATCTCATCTCCTCCGCACTAAACCCTAGGCCGCCGCCGCCGTAGCGCCACTCGGTAGATCCACCATGAGCAGCCGCCGGGCGCGGCCGGGCTGCCTCGCCTCCACCTCCACCTTCACCTCCCACTCCACCTCCCCGACCTCGAGCTCCGACGACGGGTTCGACTCCGACGACAAGCACCGACCTCCTCCACCCGGCCGGGGACGCCGCGGCCCCGGGCCGAAGCGGAGAAGGAAGCGAGAGGAGGAGCGGGCGGGCCATGCGGCCGTCGACGCCGAGCCGGAACGAGCTGCAGGCCGGCGGCCGCCGCCGCAGCCGAGGACTCGACTCGGAGATTTCATGGTCATCCGATGACCCCGATGCGCCGACGCCGGAGGAGAAGGCGGCGGAGCAGCCGGGCCCTCGTCGCGTCTTTCGAGACGCTCAAGGACGAGGCCGCCAACGCGAGGCTGGAGCAGGCACTGCAAGAGGACGCGGCGGCGCACCGAGCCATAGCGGCCGCGCGGGAGGTGGCGGAGAAGCATGCCACGGAGCGACGCAACGACGGTGCCGGCCCGTCAGGAACCAATTAGTCTAGGTCTTGTATAGTTTTTATGTACTTTCTATGTTTGGTTTTTGAATCAATCGCTCGTGGTAGAAAATCAAAGGAATTGTATGAAGATCAAACTATGTTGCAATTCAAAAATGGGTCGCCCGGTGGGAGCACACCCAGACGCAAACGGACGCGCGGTCAAAATATGTCCGCTGGGCGACGCAAACGGACGCTGCCGATCACTTTTGGGCGTTCGAAATGCGTCGCGCCGCTGGAGATGGCCTAAGTAGAAAGAACGTTTCGCACGGTGTGACCTGTGAGCGTGTGCATGTGACTGCCGGTAGGAGGGCGCAGGCGCAGCTGCTGCCTGCCGATGGGCAGCGCAAGAGGAGGTCGAGCAGTGGGAAGGAGGAGCCGCTGGGATGGGATGCGATGCACAATCGCCAAGGCGTGTCCAGCGGCGACCGTAGGCACGCCGGTCGTCGAGAAGAAGGGGTGGAGCTTCGAGCAGATTCAGTGCGACGGCCGTTGCTGCCGGGACGACGCGGTTCATCCGCGGCGCGCGGACGTCGGTGACAAGTCGAGCAAATTAGCGGCCCCCGGCTAGCTAGAGGGTGTCGGTTGGCTGGGCCTGCTGCGCGGTCAAAGTCTGTTTTTTATTCCTAAGTTTATTTCATTAGCAATTGCTCACCCGCCCGTTACCTCAAAAAAGATGCCCTGCTTATTGGAATTTGCTTCATGTAAAAGAAATTACCGATTCGGTGCATACGAAGGAATGGAAGAAAAAAGAAAATGAAGCAAAGGCTAAAATAAATAATAGGGAGAGCGGTGTTATGAGGACAAGAAAATGTGGTCAAAATTTAGCCTGGCTAAGCATGTCAAGTAAGTAAACACGCCAAGTAACTTCATTTTTCCGGAAACGTTATCCTATCAATAGGCCCTATTTTTTTTTAAAAAAAAAATGCTCCGTTGTTCACTAATACTGGGCCATTTTTCATGTGCCCGGAAACTATGCAATAAAAACAAAATAATACCTACACTCTATCAATTATTGAATAATCTCATCTGATTTTCAATAATAGTCAACTTAAATAGTCATGTTTTTTTATTATTGCATGGTACAAAATACAGGTCAGGAACTCCATCCGATTTGGTTTCGTCTGCTATACGAATTAAAATATTATAGATTTTAGTTTGATTTAATGTGGCATCGTAGCAACGCACGTGCATGGTGCTAGTATATACTATGTTTCGCAAAAACAAAACACCCTTTCTTTTCCTACCATACGCACAAAAATAAAATCCGTTCGGCCTCATTTGGTGGAGGTGTGTCGAGATATTTTCCCGAGTATTATCCGAGCTTAACCTAATAAAAAAACACTATAGAAAACATATTTGATTCGTTTGGCACGCGGGTATTGAATGTGCTCAGCCCGGCAATCCAAAAAAAAAAAACTCGTTCGGTTACGTCGGGTTGAAGTGGAATCAAAACGCCTGGCAATCCCCTGCTGGCTCCCGCCGTCCACCAGGCCGTCAAGTACCGCAGCTGCATGCTGAGGATGAGCGCCTTCGTCTGCTGCGAGGCACCAGGAAGGGGCCCTCCGGCGGCCGCATGCTGCTCGCGCTGCGGCATAGGATCGCCCAGTCTCATCCCAAATTCTGGGAGAATTTCGCGTACGAGCTCTTCGAGGTGGACCTGAGCCGCGGGAAGCTGATTCCGATGAGATGGCTCGTCCACCAGGCTCTGTTCCTCGGCGCCGACCGATGTCGCTCCGGGTCAGCCAAGGACCTGCCATCGATCTGCCCCAACTCGGCCTACTTCTCTCTGCCGCTCTGCCCCGCCGTGCTCTGCAGAACTGCAGACTAGCCGGGGTGCGCCGGAAGAGCTGCCGGCGTCGCGCCAGATACATGACCTCCAGCAGAGGATTCGTCCGTCCGTGCGGCCCTTCACGCTTGCTGACCATCTCATCACGTACTGCCATCATAACGAGTGGGCGAGGGGACTCATGTTCCGCGAGTACCATCGTGTACCTGAATCCTTCGTGGCGCGGGATTCTCAACCGCGGATTCCACTTCCACGTACCGTTGTGAAACCCAAACTTGTGTCTTCTTCATAATTCAGTACTTATCTTAGATTACTATAGTGTTTCTCGATGTACCTCTGTCTTAGTGTCTTTGCCATAACAAGGATATATCTATGTTGAAGTGCTTGAATCGTAACAGATTAGGGGAACCGGAGCAACCGTTGTATTTAGGCATTGGATTTTTGAATCCAAAACTAGAGGAAAGCTGCATGCAATAAATGTTACATGTAAGAGCTAAATGGCAAATGGTTTCAAATGTCCCATAACATACCTGCAGTGACTGAAGGAGCGATCAAATTACTGTGTCTCTATGGCATTCATTGACAGGTGAAATCGTTTTTGGAGCAAAGTTGGAATGCTCATAGAGGATGTCAAAATGTGCCAGCTGAACATGGTGGCAGAAGCGAGAGGGAGAAAACGGATGGCCAAAGAAGTTCAGAGTAGTGCCTCTGAACTTGTGGTATGCGTGTCTGTTTATCCAAGGAAATCTGCTCCGGTGATTACAGAATCGACCAGCATCGCAAAACTGCCAAGAGATAGCCAACAATTCAGAAAGTGGAAATTGATGTTGAAGCATTAGGTGGTAAATTGCGATTCCTGTACCATTGTGGCCATTTCCATGATCAATCATCAAATGCATCTGCACATAAGGCTGTGAACCTGCATTAAACAGTGAATGCATGAAGATGCTATCATGGATATTCTCGGTACCAAACAACCTATCAATGTGATTAAGAGAAACGAAAAGAATAGTATGAACACTTTCAGCTAACAGACGTGAGAATGTGGTGCGACCCTACCTCGTGAAGGTAACGGCACCAATACAACTTCGGGAACTATGGCCTCACAGGTCACCTGAGGAACCAGGGAGATGTGCTCGGTTCAACATAAGTGGTGAAACTGAAGACTTCACTACCAATCTGCCATGACAGAGTGTGTGTTCGAGCCAGGACTGAAAAAAAAAAAACTTCCGGTGGTAATGACTGTTCACCTGCTGTACTTAATTCATGAAATACATCTCTTGGCCAGATCTCTCCAACGCGATCTTGCTGGATGTTAGCTTGGGTGTGCAATTGATGGCGTGCATGAGTACTTCGTATTCATTTGAAGTGTAAATTAAGCGAGAGTAAATCTGTTAGTACTAGAAAACAAAAATAAGTGATAAAAAGGCAACTGAAAAGAAATAAGAATAGGAATTACCTGATTCTGAACTTCTGAACGGGTTACGAGTTGCTAGCTGATAATGGTAAAAAAAGAACAGGAATTACCTTATTCTGAACTTCTGAAAGGGTTAGATAATGGTGAATTCTTTAGATTTAGAGGAGGATACTTTATCCAAATTTAAGCTTGGCATCTTTTTTGTCAGGAACACCAGTTACATGCTTGATTTGGAGTATAAGATGTAGATGGAAAGATGGAGGTTTCTTTGAGAAACAATAATCCTCAAAGATAAATTAGTGTTTGATGGAATTCATAGAACAAGTCCCCCTCACCTGGAAAATATTGGTGGATGTGATGATTTTAATTGGACGTGGTCTCCTGCAATTGATATATGATGAGGGATCCTTGTAGGTGTCAATTGTACAACCTTTTTTATGTTGTAGAGAACACCAAAGGCACGTCTTCGGAGATGAGCAAGAAATCCACTTCTTCTGATTCTTTTATTTTGTTTTCGCTTCATGTTTAACAAGCAAGGCCGACACCTTGTTGGCTTGTTGCAGCTACTCATTTGATCTGTAGTGCCCGAGGGAGGCTGCAGTATTAGTTTGCTTTCCTTCAGGATCAACACTTGTTTGTGAGATAATATATATATATACATTTTTTTTGCATTAGTTGTTCTTTTTTACATATGTTGTTGTAAAGAATCTTCACTCAATGGCAAGTGAAAGTTTTTTCTCAGCAAATCGCCACTATGAAGTTTTCTTTGTGGCATATGGTGGCTCAAGAATCAGATTCTTAACTTTTGAGATTCCTACCATAGTTTCTGAATGTAGCATCAAAGTAGGAAGGCCAAACTTTTACTCACAGTCGGACTTCCTTCTAGTCGTTGTGTCACTCATAACGAACTGGGATAGGTCAGCTCAACTTGAAGGAAAGACTCAACCGGAAACTGGAAAGAACATGCATCACACCACCGCATACAACCTTATGACATCATCATGTGGGTTATTTCGTTGGCGTTTCTACTCTTGGATTTGCTGATTTGAGTCTACTCTAATGCAGAGGCATGCAAGAATTTGCACCTAGTATCTGGGATTCTTACTGCACTGACTATTCCCAAGCAGCGTTAAGAATTTTCAGATATCTTTTTTTGAGAAGTAGAATTTTAAATGCTACAGCAGTCAGCGAACAGAACTTTCTGGATGGAACCGGTTCGTCGGCCTCCTTGGATTCATGGAACACCGAACACCACAAGCCCACCAACTTCACGAGTCGAACCTCGGCGCACTGGGCCGTGAAGCCTTCTCACTCCAACCTTGCAGCATCATTGCTTCTGAAAAGTTTAACCGTCTAAGTTGCGTTTACTATGTCTATAAAAAAATGCGTTGCTCAATTTCTTATCTTGAAATAAAAGAACTGAAATCAAACTGTTTATCAGTCAAATTTACTAATAAGTACATTAGTTTAAAGTTTACAAATAAAATGTAGGTATGTTGATGTAGCCCCTCCGAAGGTTGACACTACACCAAGACCAACCAGCCCCCAAATAGGACCGTTGACACGAGCCCGAATAAAAGCGCTACACGACAAGGTGAATTATATCCTCTCCACGCTAAACCTTGATACACCCTTGAATGGCATGCTACTTCATTCTGATACTCTTTGTGTGATCACGTACGAGCCTTGAGTAGAAGATGTAGAGGAGCGCTCAGGAATGGACCAACAAGTGGAAGAAGAACAACGTCACCGCACCCTACTGCTCCAGGACGCTCAGGACCGGCACTGCCACCAAGATGAAACGACACTACCGCCAGCCTCAGCGGCACTGCTGCCAGGAGGGCCGGCACTGCTACCGGCCATATTGGCACTGCCGCCAGGAGGGCCGACACTTCCGCCCGCACCACCGGCACTGCCGCCGAGGGGGTCGGCACTGCCACCCTAGTCTTCAGCCCGTCGCCCCGGCCGCCACTGACGCCCGTGAAGGCCGACAGTACCGCCCAGCCAAGTCAACTATGAATCTGGACCGTTAATCTGCCCTACGTGTGGCTCTGTTTATCCGTACCAAAGTACTAAACTACCCCAACTTCGAATCTGGACTACAAGTACTCTCCTCCCGGTCATTTCTAGGGTTAGACATAGTTTTGGATTATTCCTCTTAAGCTTAGCTCCATAAACCTCTGAGATAATCAATCCTATGTAATCAAGGCACATTTTGTTGAGATTTGGAGACTTGTGTGTGAGATTCTAGTGCAAACCACTCTCTTCCACATCTGTATTCAAATCCCATCACCGATCTCTCATAGGGAATTCTACTTCGCGGTCACTTTCGGGTGATTTTATTGGCGTGGTCAATCGAGCCACGGGAGTGAAATCGATATGTATCGGGTTGGTGTGTGTATGAGTTCGTCGTGTTCTTCGTGTTCCGTTATATTTTTATATGTGTATTGTGAAAGATCGAGATGTCGCCTAGAGGGGGGGGGGGTGAATAGGCAATTACAAACTCTTGCGGATTTGTCTTGTATGAATGCGGAATTAAACTATCGTTTAGTTTACAAGCACAAACCCTAAATATGCTAAGCTCAACTAGGTGTAACAATAGCAACTAGAGCTAAGCAAGATAGGCACAAGATATATGTAGCACAAGTGATAGCAAGATATATGTACTTCAAGCACGATGGCTATCACAAGGAAAGAGAGCTCGGGTATAGAAATAACCGAGGCACGCGGAGACGAGGATGTATTCCCGTGTTCCCTTGCT
>NC_061512.1:102797860-102817444 GCF_022539505.1 Lolium rigidum | reverse complement strand
GGAGTATATTTTTTAATGCTCTGCAAGTGTTTATGTGGGTTCACTTGCTTGATACACGGGAAAAGTGATTTTAATTAGAGTAGGTATAATCTAAAGCTGAATATTAGACTTTTGTGAGGTGTAAATACTTGTATTATTTTCAAAGCAACTATTCGAGGTGTCTAAATTTATTAACAAACTAAACATATTGATAATCACCAAATCCATTTGCCATCTATTGTTTTGTGGGAAGTACTCTAACAAGCCTGTTGCATCATCTGCAGGTTCCCGCTGTTAGCTATATTATTCGGGACTCTCTAAAGCTCAAAGCTAGTGATGCTGACACGGTACACTTTCTTGAGCAGGATTCAACTCAGCAGTAATTGTTTCTGCTTGTTCACGTTTTGTGTACTTTAATCAGAAGAATAACTCCTTGTTATCTGTTTTATCTTGAAAGATCGTGAATATACATGTTGCAAGTGAAAAGTTTGCCGAATTAGTTCTTCTCGAGTCAAATGAAAATCTGGAAACTGTCAAAGAGAAGCTGGATGATGAATATCTCGAGATACCAACAGACTCAGTAAAACGTGTTTTGGCAGGTCAGTGTTGATTGTTGAATATGCTTATTCTGGAATTTGAAATGTCCTTTACATTTATCATTTATTCACAACTCGACGTCTCTGATGGCCGTAGTATGGGCACTTGAGGTGCATGGTATCTTTAGATTTAATGAGTTAGGATACTTGCTTGTTATGAATCAGCTGGATGCATCATCCGTAGTATTCTTATATCGTTCTGTTTCTGGATTAGAAATTCTGACAGTTTGAGCATTTCAGGACTTATACTTCGTGAATTAAAAGGGTTTTGGCGTGTGGCACTGTTTATCTCGGCTCTCATAAATCCAGAAGTTGGCAATGCTAGTGGATCCCTCAGCAAGCAGGGTGAGCTAAATCAAAGGAAAGAGAAATACCTCAGTGTTGAGCGTTCAATAACTGACCTTGGTAAAGAACTTAGCTAATGACTGCATACCTTTTTTCAGCCTCCTATTAAATACTGTGTTAGATTCATGTGTTTGCTTAATACTCCTGATTTATACCTTTTTGTTTTACTTCACCAGATCTTGATGGTGTATGGAATTTGAAGCCGTTGCTCGATGGGAAGGCCATTATGGGTGTCTTGGAGGTCAAGTCTGGAGGTCCCTTGATTGGAAAATGGGTATATACTAGCCCTTTGTTACCGATCGTCCTATTTTTGTTCATGTGCACTCTTTAACACAAGATGTACTCTCTCCCACAGCAACAAAGACTGGTCAAGTGGCAGCTTGCGCATCCAAAAGGTACCATGGAGGAGTGCAAGGAGTGGATGAAGCAGTCACAGCAGCAGTCGAAACGCCAGAAAGTAGAATGCAGCAGCTGAGGATTATTGACATTTTGAGCTTACGCAGTCCTCAAAATTCAGCTATAGGCCACAAAACTTCCCATGAAATCAGCCCGCATGTAGGCGTCTTTAAACTAAGAAAGTAAGAATCAAGCTCCTTAGTGAAGATGGTTATACCTGACTAACCTTAGGTTTGACATGCTGTGTATCTTACCAAGGTCACATGTTAACAAAAAATCACTAGTTCAGATAATCGAAATTTTGCCTAGGTATTTCGAATGTTTGGTTGCTTGTGCTTGGTTGCTTGTGAAAACGTAGGATTAGAGGGACATGTGAACATTAATAATCCTATAATCTTGGAAAACTACATGAATTTTATCTGGGATGTGTTAGGCGCCACAAGAAAAATTAAAGAGTTGGTATATAAAAAGCAGGGGATGGAAATATTCTTCAAAATAGAGTTCAGGGCTCCTTTTGATTGGTAGTGTAGGAACAAGAAACACGTGCCATGGCTATTTGAATTCTAAACGAGAAGCACACCCTCCAACCACATGACCTAGCTTGTGCATGTGCGAACTGCACAATTTAGCAACCCAACTAGAAAACAACCGGAATCATATGATTTTTTTATTGAGGTGAAAGAATTTTTCCAAGTCGCCTAACTTAATGCTATTTACAACACGAGATTCATATGGGTTTATTTCGTATGTATAAATCAAACAGCTTTTAAAGGAAAATTTTACATACAGTTTTTAATACATACAAATCCTTTCAAAATTCTATGAATCAAAGAAGCTGTCAATGTATTTCTTAGAAAACAATCTGGTATCTAGAAATTGATATTTCTTTGACTCAAAGGAGTAGTACGTTTGAATTTTTTTTTCTTTGACGGTGAGATATGCTACCCGTTGCTAATGGTTTATGTGTATGTGGTTTGGTTTTCTTCCGCTGGCTTCAGAAAAATACAGTTGTATTATGAAAGAAGAAAGAGTTTGAAGGACTCAATGATTTACTCTTTTTTAAACTTTATTTTGTAATCGTTGTAGACATCTCTCTACCCTCTACCATGTACTATTTGCTTCTATAAATATGTGTAGTATTGACGGTAAAGAAAAAGGAAGGTAGCCTAAAATATTTAGGCTAGTTGTCATTGATAGTTCTTTTTGAGATTTGAAACAAAAACGCTTATGAGGACTAACTTGTGATTGGATGGTTAGAAGGGTAGTGACACCAGCTATCAGAGTTAAAACCCCACGTTTGATACTTTAATTTCTTATAAAGACAAAATATATTTTTTAGTTTAAGGCGATGCTTTCATCGATTGTGAGACGCTTATGGTAATTCGTCAATATCAAGATTCACCTGATCAGTTTCTTTAACTCAGTCTCGCGAAGATGCTCATAGGAGTAGGATGTGCGTCCGCTTAGAAGGATGAATGCATATACGAGTATTTGTGAGCACAATCTATACTATGTTTCGCAAAAAGAAAACACCCTTTTCTTTTCCTACCGTAGGCATAAAAAAAGAAATCCGTTCGGCCTCTTTGGGAAAATCACGATCAAGGTTTTGAAAAAACAAATATAAAGTTTCTAACTATATAACATAGATTGTTTCATATATATACAACATCTCAAGCAGGAGTGTGGAACTCTCATTTGGCATCAATCACTTGCTGTATAAAAAACGAGCACATCTGGCCACGGATCTTTGATAGTGCTAGATCCGTCAGTTGTGATATATCCAACTTAGGTTGCGGGCTAATAAATACATATTATATAAAGAGGTACAAAATATGAAAAATACATATAATAAAAAGGAAATAGAAGATGTTTGCATACCAATTTCAATGGCCTATTGTTTACCATTTTGTGAAATCCATATGATAGACAACACAGAAGCCACATAACATGGATCCTTCTGGTTGCTGGTGGCACTAAGATATAGAACATAGAAATAACTTCATATATTATCCAATAAATAAATCTATGACTAGTATAAGTGCTAGCAAAATTAACAAGGATAAACATGGTATGCTCTAGTGATGTGCAATTGATCTTCTCTGCATTTTGTCCCCGCGAGCGAAATGCTGTAAATGATCTAAACAATATGAATACAATATGAATGACATAAAATCCTTAGAATAATACAGACAACATTAATTTATATTACGCGGATGAAAGAAAAATCGCATGTCAATAAGTTCCTGAGCATCTGCAAAATCTCTTGCCGAATTGCTAAGGCAAGAATCGAAATAGTAGACTTTGCCATCCAATAATGAGATACAAATAACAATCCAGTGAAAGCTAAAATTTGAACAACTTAGTTGCATAAATCCATGCAAATTTGTCAAGAAGATGAAAGAACATCTCTCATATTATGTTTTGTGTGTTTGATGTCAATGTATGTGATACACTAATGGTTGTTTAAGTGGTACAGGGATTACATAGATACATGTGTATGTGTGTTGGATGTGGTCAGTACTGTCAAAAAGTCACCAGGCCGGATAATCCGGGCCGGATATTTCCAAAATATCCGGCCCCCTGAATTTCGGCTAAGGACTCTTGGGAATTGCAGCTCAGTATAGGGGCCGGACATTTGCCCGGATATTGTCCCGGTTTTGTACCAGGGCCGGATTATCCGGGCCGGATATTTCAAGAATATCCGGCCCCCTCGAAAATGGCTAAGGACTTGAAGAATTGTCTACCAGTATAGGGGCCGGACATTTGCCCGAACATTGTCATGGTTTTGTACCTGGAGGCCGGATTATCCGGGGGGGGGATTATCCGGCCCTTACTTAGACCGGATTATCCGGTCCCCCGAAATGCTCAACGGCTGGATTTTGGGGAGGGGTATTTATACCCCTCTTCTTCTTCCTTACCCCTTTGCTCAATCATTGCACAAGAATTCTGCCAAGCCTCATCTCCATTAGAGCCACCTCAAGAAACACAAGATTTGCAAGATCTCCTTCCTCCCCCAACCAAATCTCTTGATCCTTGGAGATTCGAAGGAGAAGCCACCGATCTACATCCTCACCGAAGCGTTTTTTATTTCCCCCTCATTTGTTTGAGGGATCTTATGCTAGTGTTCCTATTTGGTTCCCTAGTTGATTTGTTGTTGATGTGTTGTTGTTGATTGTTGTATTGTTACAGATTTGGGAGCCTCCAATTTGGTTGTGGATGTGTGCACCAAGAACTTTGTAAAGGCCCGGTTTCCGCCTTGAGGAAATCCCTTAGTGGAAGTGGGCTAGGCCTTCGTGGCGTTGCTCACAGGAGATCTGAGTGAAGCCTTCGTGGCTGTTGGTTTGGCTTGCGTAGCAACCACACTCCTCCAAACGTAGACGTACCTTCTTGCAAAGGAAGGGAACTACGGGAATCATCTCCGTGTCATCGCATGCTCCACTCTCGGTTAGCTCTATCCCATTCTATCTCCTATATTGCGTAGCTATATCTTGCTTAGTTGTTATCCTTGTCATATAGGTAAATTCACTTAGTTGCATATCTAGAGAATTTACCTTTTGTGTCAAGCCTAAATTGAAAAAGAACTAAAAATTGGTTAGCACCTATTCACCCCCCCTCTAGGTGCGGCATACGATCCTTTCAGAAGATACATAAGTAGCTATATTTTACCTTTTATTATAGACCCACACGATTAACTTGTTATATTTGAAATCTAGATCCATCACATTGGTGATGTAGTTCTTGACCACACCCTCGTTTGAGTCAATTGACTGTCGCGAAGCCATATGAGAGTCGACGATGAGTACTCTAACGTTATGGACCTTGGCTCAAGAAAATTGAACCTACAAAAACAAAATGGTTGTCAATAGCAAAGCTATACATAGCTAATACTGTACATGTTGACGGATCGAGTCAATTATATACTCATAGTGTATAGCTTCTCACTATGCTGGCATCTATCTTTCGAAGATTTATCAGGAGATATAAATCTTTCCAGCTGACTGGAAAACAATTTCCAGAGTTATGATAGAAGTGTTCAACTTTGAACATAACCATCACTCCAGAGGTTCGCCGTGATATAGGATTCTTAAAATTATTGTCGTGGTAAGTTACCAAAAGTGATATAGCAACACCACAGTGCTCCTTAACAGTTTTACCCGCGGGCAAATCTTCCACAAGTACACCACCGCAAATGTAATTCTTGACTACATTCATAGCCGGTAGGTAACCGCGCATGGTTTTTTTTTTGAAGCGGATTTTTCGACCTGCTTATGTTGGGCCGTCCGACGGGTTTTGTTCTAGGCTTTAGTAGGGGTAAGTGCCGAGGTTATAGTTGTGGTTGGAGCTGCGGTTGGAGCTGGGTTGGAGCTGAGGTAGGAGCTCGATTTGGAGCTGAGGTAGTAGCTCGGATTTGGAGTTGTGGTTGTAGCTGCGGTTGGAGCTAGGGTAGGAGCTGATGAGACATGATCAACGTTAGGAACTATGGTCGGAGCTGCCGTACGAGCTGTGGCTGGAGCCGTGGTTGGAATTGAGGTAAGACATGGAGTTGTGGCATTGATAGGCGATGAAGGATTGACCCCAATAATGTCGTATGTACGAGCTAACTTCGCATCGGTAGTTAACATGATTCTAGTCAATGCATCATCATCTGGAAAATCATCGTCACTGAAATTTAAGTATTCTTCAATTGGATTAGGCCCCTTTTGACCACCTTCAAACCATATCTTCAATGCCATTATTATGCTAGGAACCATGATTTCCAACTTCCTTTTCACTTATTTCAGGATGATTGAACTCACCCTTTTGTCCACAATTTCTCAATATCCTTGTCGGAAAATATCCTCTACGACTTTTCTCCTTTTCATTCGCTGCTCAATGTCATCATGGTAATAGTAATTCCACTAAGCGTTGAGTCTTGCGCCCGCAACACGGCCATGTGCCGGCTTCTTCTGCACCGGCTTTTCGAGGGTCAAGTTCATCGCTCGGGTTAAAGGTTGGTCCTGGGGCCAATCCATCGGAGGAGGTTTCACATTGGAGCTGATTTTGCTTACGCTGCAAGAAAAACATATGAACCATTTAGAAATGTAACTATTAGAATGTAATCGACTTGATTAAAAGATACCGGTAGATAAATTACTAGTTCAACAAGTAATTTCTCCATCTTCTTGTGTGTTACATTTTCCCCGGTTTTTTCATCTCGATGGCAGCGACCCCTGATAAACTCATGTTGCCGCCGGTCCTCGAATTCTTCCCATGGCATGATTTTGGCGCCCATTAAAGGATCATTGTCCTCCGTTTCCCACCTTGGCCTCTTGCGGTTGTAACCACAGCTTCAGAACCTATGTTCATGCGATGCATGTCCAAACCCCACTGCCGCAAATTATCGTCCTCTTTTCTAGCGCAATTATTCTTGAATCTTTCTCACTCCTCCGTGATCGTGGGATATGCCTTGTGGACCTTGGAGTAATCATCACCTTATCCATTATTTTTCGTACCCTCGTTTTCCAATTACTCAAGTCCCTACTGAACTTGCCGAGGGCGTGGGTGTTTGTCAAATTTTTGGTGAGATTGAGGTGATTGTCAGGGAGCGGGAATGTGTACCGTTTGTGCAACTTCGAGATAAGGCTGGCACATAATTCTGCATTCTCCCTTATGTTTTTCTCGTTGATCGAAACGGTTTCTCAAAGAATACATCCACATTTTCCGCCATAGCTCCCTGTAACTGAGGGCGGCTGAATAGACTCACCATTGGTAATGCTTACTTCAAAGACAGTATCCGTTGTATTGATGAGCTTGTTTCGGAACCTCTCCCTTGTTGTTTCTTGATTTTACTGCCCTCGGTGCTAGTAGTGGTCACGTTGCCATCAGTGGCACTAGTGGTCCCGTCGTTGCCATCAGTGCCACTAGTTTCTTGGAAAAACTGCAACCCCGCTTCTTCATGTACTGCATTTTCTTCTTCTTGCGGCGAAGAGTTAGAACACGTCGCCTTGTCGTTGTTGTCTCCCGACATCTTCGAACTAAAATTAAAATTCATATAGTAGTTAGTAATAGTAAAATTAACAGAAAATTTCGGCATAACCTTTGCTAAAAATGGACATACGGAGTACCAGAAATTTTTCCGAAATGGAAATTAATCAATATTTCGGCAAAACATCATCAATTCATATCCATACACACTAGCAACTCCAATAAATTACATAATCATGCAGCAATCACACCAGCATCTCAATCATCAACACACTAGCATATATCAATCATCAACACACCAACATCTATCAATCATCAACACAATATCATCTATCACATCAACATTTTATCGAGTAGGTTAAGGGAACAGTTCATACCGGGTGGAGGTGGAGGGGCGCGGGCCGGGGGGAGCGGATTAGCCGCACGGCGATCGACGACAACAACAAGAAGAAGGACCGCTTCATGCGGCGTCCCTTTTAATAGCAACGGCGATGCGCGGCGTGGGCGGCGGTTCAATGGGTGGGCACGGTCGGCGGCGAGGTCGAGCGCGTGGCCTCGGCGGAGAGATTGGGGAAACTGTGTCGACGTGGGGGAACTGCCTCGGCGCGTCGATTAAAATTTGCTTATGTCCAAATAATAGAAGCGTGTTTGACAAACCTACCTGCCACTATTTGGCGGCCAAACGGTCCAAACCTAATGACAGCGTGTGAAGCTGTGGACATGCGGCCCATTAAGACATACTAGCTACGTGCCTTTAGGGTGACACGCTGCAGATAAGTTCTTAGCCAATCGTAGCTGGGCCCACCTAATAGTCACGTGGCCCGCTGAGCCCACCTAATAGTCGCGTGGCCCGCTGAGCCCACCTAATAGTCGCGTGGCCCTCACCGGATACACTGCTAGTATGACTATACTGGTGGCCTACCTTGTTTGAGCAACTGACATAAAATAGCAACCGTGTGCGTTTAAGAAGGTTCGCTGCCAATAGTAAACTTGGCCATATAGCCTTCTCCCTAATAGTGAGTTGGACCTCAGCCGCCGGCAGAGGACCTGCCATCGATCTGCCCCAACTCGGTCTACTTCTCTATGCCGCTCTGCCCCGCCGTGCTGTGCAGAACTGCAGACTAGGCCGGGGTGCGCCGGAAGAGCTGCCGGCGTCGCGCCAGATACATGACCTCCAGCAGAGGATTCGTCCGTCCGTGCGGCCCTTCACGCTTGCTGACCATCTCATCACGTACTGCCATCATAACGAGTGGGCGAGGGGACTCATGTTCCGCGAGTACCATCGTGTACCTGAATCCTTCGTGGTGCGGGATTCTCAACCGCGGATTCCACGTACCGTTGTGAAACCCAAACTTGTGTCTTCTTCATAATTCAGTACTTATGTTAGATTACTAGAGTGTTTCTCGATGTACTTTTAGTGTCTTTGCCATAACAAGGATATATCTATGTTGAAGTGCTTGAATCGTAACAGATTAGGGGAACCGGAGCAACCGTTGTATTTAGGCATTGGATTTCTGAATCCAAAACTAGAGGAAAGCTGCATGCAATGAATGTTACATGTAAGAGCTAAATGGCAAATGGTTTCAAATGTCCCATAACATACCTGCAGTGACTGAAGGAGCGATCAAATTACTGTGTCTCTATGGCATTCATTGACAGGTGAAATCGTTTTTGGAGCAAAGTTGGAATGCTCATAGAGGATGTCAAAATGTGCCAGCTGAACATGGTGGCAGAAGCAATAGGGTATATACTTGATGATACTACAGGAAGAAAACGGATGGCCAAAGAAGTTCAGAGTAGTGCCTCTGAACTTGTGGTATGCGTGTCTGTTTATCCAAGGAAATCTGCTCCGGTGATTACAGAATCGACCAGCATCGCAAAACTGCCAAGAGATAGCCAACAACTCAGAAAGTGGAAATTGATGTTGAAGCATTAGGTGGTAAATTGCGATTCCTGTACCATTGTGGGCTTGTGGCCATTTCCATGATCAATCATCAAATGCATCTGCACATAAGGCTGTGAACCTGCACTAAACAGTGAATGCATGAAGATGCTATCATGGATATTCTCGGTACCAAACAACCTATCAATGTGATTAAGAGAAACGAAAAGAATAGTGTGAACACTTTCAGCTAACAGACGTGAGAATGTGGTGCGACCCTACCTCGTGAAGGTAACGGCACCAATACAACTTCGGGAACTATGGCCTCACAGGTCACCTGAGGAGCCAGGGAGATGTGCTCGGTTCAACATAAGTGGCGAAACTGAAGACTGGACTACCAATCTGCCATGACAGAGTGTGTGTTCGAGCCAGGACTGAAAAAAAAGAACTTCCGGTGGTAATGATTGTTCACCTGCTGTACTTAATTCATGAAATACATCTCTTGGTCAGATCTCTCCAATGCTAGCTTGCTGGATGTTAGCTTGGGTGTGCCATTGATGGCGTGCATGAATACTTGGGACTCATTTGAAGTGTAAATTAAGCGAGAGTAAATCAGTTACTAGAAAACCAAAATAAGTGATAAAAAAGAAACTGAAAAGAAATAAGAATAGGAATTACCTGATTCTGAACTTCTGAACGGGTTACGAGTTGATATCTGATAATGGTAAAAAAAGAACAGGAATTACCTGATTCTGAACTTCTGAACGGGTTAGCAGTTGCTATCTGATAATGGTGAATTCTTTATATTTAGAGGAGGATACTTTATCCAAATTTAAGCTTGGCATCTTTTTTTCAGGAACACCAGTTACATGCTTGATTTGGAGTATAAGATGTACATGGAAAGGCAAGGCGAGTGCGCAGCCAGCCCACCCGGGTTCGAATCCCATCCTTAGCGAGAAATCGCTGGAGAGCGAACTAAACAAGTTATCATCCGTAGCGAGAAATCGCTGGAGAGTCTCATCCAATCTAACAACGTATAGCCAAGGGAGGGATCATTCCCCCGTTGGTCAACGTTTTAGATGGAGGTTTCTTTGAGAAATAATAATCCTCAATGATAAATTAGTGTTTGCTGGAATTCATAGAACAAGCCCCCTCACCTGAAAAATATTGGTGGATGTGATCATTTTAATTGGACGTGTGTGTCCTGCAATTGATATATGATGAGAAATCCTTGTAGGTGTCAATTGTACAACCTTCTTTATGTTGTAGAGAACACTAGCGGAGCGTCTTCAGAGATGAGCAAGAAATCCACCTTTTCTGATTCTTTTATTTTGTTTTCGCTTCATGTTTAACACGCAAGGTCGACACTTTGTTTGCTTGTTTCAGCTACTCAGTTGATCTGTAGTGCCCGAGGGAGGCTGCAGTATTAGTTTGCTTTCCTTCAGGATCAACACTTGTTTGTGAGATAATGTATATATATTTTTTGCATTAGTTGTTCTTTTTTACATATGTTGTTGTAAAGAATCTTCACTCAATGGCAAGTGAAAGTTTTTCTCAGCAAATCGCCACTATGAAGTTTTCTTTGTGGCATATGGTGGCTCAAGAATCAGATTCTTAACTTTTGAGATTTCTACCATAGCTTCTGAATGTAGCACCAAAAGTAGGACGGCCAAACTTTTACTCACAGTCGGACTTCCTTCAGGTCGTTGTGTCACTCATAACGAACTGGGATAGGTCAGCTCAACTAGAAGGAAAGACTCAACCGGAAACTGGAAAGAACATGCATGACACCACCGCATACAACCTTATGACATCATCATGTGGGTTATTTCGTTGGCGTTTCTACTCTTGGATTTGCTGATTTGAGTCTACTCTAATGCAGAGGCATGCAAGAATTTGCACCTAGTATCTGGGATTCTTACTGCACTGACTATTCCCAAGCAGCGTTAAGAATTTTCAGATATCTTTTTTTGAGAAGTAGAATTTTAAATGCTACAGCAGTCAGCGAACAGAGCTTTCTGGATGGAACCGGTTCCTCGGCCTCCTTGGATTCATGGAACACCGAACACCACAAGCCCAACAACTTCACGAGTCGAAACTCAGCGCACTGGGCCGTGAAGCCTTCTCATTCCAAGCTTGCTGCATCATTGCTTCTGAAAAGTTTAACCGTCTAAGTTGCGTTTACTATGTCTATAAAAAAATGCGTTGCTCAATTTCTTATCTTGAAATAAAAGAACTGAAATCAAACTGTTTATCAGTCAAATTTACTAATAATTACATTAGTTTAAAGTTTACAAATAAAATGTAGGTATGTTGATGTAGCCCCTCCGAAGGTTGACACTACACCAAGACCAACCAGCCCCCAAAGAGGACCGTTGACACGAGCCCGAGTAAAAGCGCTACACGATAAGGTGAATTATATCCTCTCCACGCTAAACCTTGATACACCCTTGAATGGCATGCTACTTCATTCCGATACTCTTTGTGTGATCACGTCGAGCCTTGAGTAGAAGATGTAGAGGAGCGCTCATGAATGGACCAAGAAGTGGAAGAAGAACAACGTCACCGCACCCTATTGTTCCAGGACGCTCAGGACCGGCACTGCCGCCAAGATGAAACGACACTACCGCCAGCCTCAGCGGCACTACCGCTAGGAGGGCCGACACTGCTACCGGCCACATCAGCACTGCCGCCAGGAGGGCCGACACTTCCGCCGGCACCACCGGCACTGCTGCCAAGGGGGTCGGCACTACCGCCCTAGTCTTCAGCCCGTCGCCCAGGCCGCCACTGACACCCGTGAAGGCCGACACTACCGCCCAGCCAAGTCAACTATGAATCTGGACCGTTAATCTGCCCCGTGTGGCTCTGTTTATCTGTACCAAAGTACTAAACTACCCCAACTTCGAATCTGGACTATAAGTACTCTCCTCCCAGCCATTTCTAGGGTTAGACATAGTTTGGATTATTCCTCTTAAGCTTAGCTCTATAAACCTCTGGGATAATCAATCCTATGTAATCAAGGCACCTTTTGGAGACTTGTGTGTGAGATTCTAGTGCAAACCACTCTCTCTCCCACATCTGTATTCAAATCCCATCACCGATCTCTCATACGGAATTCTACTTCGCGGTCTCTTCCAGATGATTTTATTGGCGTGGTCAATCGAGCCACGGGAGTGAAATCGATATGTATCGGGTTGGTGTGTGTGTGAGTTCGTCGTGTTCTTCGTGTTTTCCTCCCCCCCCCCCCTCCTCTTTAGGGTCAATTCGTGAGATTAGGCCAACCCCTTAACCTTAGGTCACATCATATGTTATGGAAAATTTGGAAGGGTAACCTCAACCTACTAAGGGCTCATTTGATTGAAAGAAATAACATATGGATTTTGTAGGATTTTCATCCGTTATATTTTTTATGTGCATTGTTTGATTGGTATGATTGAAATCCTTAGGAATGCATCGGATTTTTTCCTATAGGGTTGCACTGCACTATGCTTTGGAGGAAAATTACATCTACTCAAACTTTATGTTGCAATTCCTTTGTTTTTTCTGTGCGTCAAATGCTATTTGAAGAAATATCATGTATGTTTTAAATTTTGTAGGATTCAACTAGACGGGACCTTACAATCATGCAATTTTTGTATTCTTGTGTTCTAAGAATCCTGTGAATAAAACGAGCTCTGACTGTCATGGTTTAGTTTAATTTAACTAAAAGTGAACTAAACTACGTTACTTATTACGGATCGGAGGAAGTAGTTGATGGCAGACTTGATGGATATGTGGAACATAAAAGCAGTTCTCTTGTTTTTTTTTTGTAGTTCACTTGTTCTAGATGCTTAGATTATCCCGGCCATGACGATGCCGACGGAGAGCGGCACGTACATCTCTTTGTAGGGCTTGTAGCAGGCTTGGCTCCAACTCGAGGTCGCCAATGTTGTGCAGCGCCGCCACATGGCGCGCGTACTCCTCCCGCGCGTAGAACGCTTGCCAGGCCGGCGACGGCTCCCGCTTCACGTGGCGGAAGCGCTCGTGTCTGCGAGGCGGAGACAACGACCACTACTTGCGGATCACAATGACGATGGCGGCTCCTAGGAGGAGACGGCCCCTCTTCCTTTGGGACGATGAAGGAGGGTGTGGGTAGCGTCGACGTGGACAAGTGTGGCGCCGTGGAGGGGCCGCCTTAATTCGGCGGGCCGGTATTTAAATCTGATCAAGCCGATGTGTTCATGGTAGGGCTGGTCTAGCTGTCGGTAGCCCACGTTACTTCGTTCGCGGCACTTTTTCGAGGCATATTGAGGCATGTCGGGAAGAAAATCAATTTGGATCACACGAGTGGATGAAACTTTTGTTCCGGCATTATCCAAATCCTCTTTTCTAACGAAAAGTCCACTATTCTGTTCATAATCTTCAATAACATCACAAGAAGTCTCGAAAATAATAAAAATAGCAATCAGATACAAAATATCTGGGGACAAGATATCTAGGGACAATTACAAGCATTTAAACGAGTCGAAAGCGCGCCACCGTCCAATTGTCCGATTCTATGTGGCATCAGATTAATTTTGACTATACTAATACGTGTACTCAGGACTTGTTTTACAATTATCTACGGAAAAACGAACTTTGCGGCCACGTGAGCTGTAACACTGGCGTCGGCATAGGTAAAAGTGAAACCGTTTGTTTAAACGTTGGTTTCTACTTTGTGTAGTGCTCCAGCTAGCATGGATGATCATGAGGTGTGGCCCCTTTTCCTCCTCGTGAAAGACATGGAGCGGAAAACCTGACAAAGGCGCTCTCTTTTGTCGTATGCACCCAACCCATTCACGTACACCCGTTTGATTTCCTTTCCGTCTGACTGACATTGCGCACGGTAGATCACGACGATGTAATGATTTGCACTACACAACTTTTTTGCACGTTGAGGAAATAAAGAAACTTACAGAAGTACATGATGAAAAAAGATGTGCTCAGTCTTTCTGGTCCTTCTTTTTTGTATAAAAATCACTTCAATTGGAGGTGCGAGACAAGCTAAATGGGCTACAAATCTACAATAGACACAATTTCAACCGCAACTTTACATGTAAATTATGGTACACATTGCCAACACGCATGATGTACGTACTACTTATATTTTTGGTCTACCTGCCTAAACAATCGTTCGATTAAGTGCGAACATGTTTAGGCCCTATTTGTTTGGGCTGCAGCTTTTGAAAAGCAATATGTAATGTTGAGTCAGTGAAAGCAATGTGTGAGAAGCTGAGATTCGATGTTTGGTAGGAGTGCTCGTGGATGGTCAGCTGTTGCTTGGTAAGAAGGATGAAATGTCCGAAATGCCCCCGAATGCTCGGTGAACTTCTATAAATGCCGATTTGAGACGAATTAGCTAATTCGAGTGTTTTTAACATAATTGCCATGCTTAAGGATTGAATTACGTCGATTTAATTATGTTAGAAGACTTGTTCATATTAAATATACAAGACTTGTCCATATGAACCCAAAAGAGCAGCAAGTTTGTAAAGATCTAGATATATATTACAAGACTTGGCCACAAGACTTGGCCATATGGACCCAAAAGGGCTAGAAGTGTTCTCAACGCCTAGCCACCTCTCCTTGATGCGAACAAATCGTTGGCTATGTTGTCACGAGTGCTATTCATGCTAACATGATCCTCTCCCAAATCATTGCCCACATTGCCGGCTGATGTGGAACTAACATGCCCCGGAGGCATATAGTTCTCATCATTATCGCATCGATAGAAGTGTAGATCAAACAATTGACTATCGCGAATGAAGTTATGTAGTGCTAGACATGTAATGATAATCTCTGTCTGCTTCTCTATCGAGTAACTTGATATGCCATGCAAGATACGCCATTTATGCTTCAATACCCCGAATGCTCTCTCAATAGCATTCCGCAAAGATGAATGAGCATGGTTGAATATTCCTTGCTTCCCAGACGGAGGTCCAGCTAGTCTGGTAGATGATACTTGGTTCCTGTATACGGTGAAAGGTACCCATCTTGATTGGGATAACCCGAATCAACAAGATAGTATCTTCCTGAAAAAAAAAACACAAGTTAGTCCTAGCATATATGGCAACAATATCATGTAATGAAGAATGCACAATCCTAACTTATACCTGGAGGAGGATGAGGAAAATTTGCTTCAAACTTAAGCAATGGATCTTTGAATATCCTCGTGTCGTGCACGGAACCTGGCCATCCTGCAACTATGGAGGTGAACCTCAAGTCAAAATCACAAACAGCCATAACATTTTGTGTGGGATATCCAAGGCGGCCAACATGGTTCACTATATGAGCAGCAGGCACAATGACGGGTATGTGTGTCACATCAATTGCACCAATTGCACCATTGAAATGAGGTGTGAATCTAGAATCCCGTAGCCTCTCATGCACTGTTGGGAACTGTGGATCAATAGGCTTGATGATATCTCCCGCTAACTGATTCACACAGTATAGCACCTCCGCAAACTTCCTATTGATTATCTCCCTAGATCTCTTGAATCGGTTATGAACTTGAGTCACAGATTGTGGACTACCAAGAGGCCATAGAAACATTCCAAGTGCCTCCTCAGAACACATGCGGGTTGACCCCTCCAAACCATATTTTTCAACCAAAGTGTCATGCAAAGAATCAAAACATGGCCTATGCATTCTGAACATGTCATAACAATCCTTCGAGTTGCCCAAGTTGTCCGGTGCATCTTGGTTCTACCCTCTTTTTCTTCGTAAGATGCTTCTTGGAGTGTTCAAGAACATGATACATCATTTCTATATTCCGCCGACGAAGGCGCCTTCTTGAATCCATAAGTGCAGACTCAATGCCATCATTGATACGTCTCAAACGTATCTATAATTTCTTATGTTCCATGCTACTTTTATGATGATACTCACATGTTTTATACACATTATATGCCATTATTATGCATTTTCCGGAACTAACCTATTGACGAGATGCCGAAGTGCCGGCTCCGTTTTCTCGCTGTTTTTGGTTTTAGAAATCCTAGTAAGGAAATATTCTCGGAATTGGACGAAATCAACGCCCAGCATCTTATAATTCCACGAAGCTTCCAGAACACCGGAGAGGCACCAGAGGGGAGCCCTGGGGGGCCCACACATGTGGCCGGCGCGGCCCAAGGGGGGGCGCCCCCTATTGTCTGGCTGCCTCGTCAGCCTTCCGACTCCGCCTCTTCGCCTATTTAAGCCTCCCTGACCTAAATCTTCGATACGAATAAGCCACGGTACGAGAAACCTTCCAGAGCCGCCGCCATCGCGAAGCCAAGATCTGGGGGACAGGAGTCTCTGTTCCGGCACGCCGCCGGGACGGGGAAGTGCCCCGGAAGGCCTCTCCATCGACACCACCGCCATCTCCATCAACGCTGCTGTCTCCCATGAGGAGGGAGTAGTTCTCCATCGAGGCTAAGGGCTGTACCGGTAGCTATGTGGTTAATCTCTCTCTCACATGTACTTCAATACAATGATCTCATGAACTGCCTTACATGATTGAGATCCATATGATGAGCTTGTAATCTAGATGTCGTTATGCTATTCAAGTGGATTTTACTTATGTGATCTCCGGAGACTCCTTGTCCCACGTGTGTAAAGGTGACAAGTGTGTGCACCGTGTGGGTCTCTTAGGCTATATTTCACAGAATACTTATTCACCGAGTTATGATTTGAGTTGGATGTCTCTATGAAATTGTGGTGTTTTAGTACCTCCTATGAATGCTCACGATGACGGCGTGGGGTGTTTATTAGTACTTGGGAATACATCTTTAAGGTTTGCCTACATGATGAATTAGAGTTCGTTATCTTGCCGCAGAGTAATTCAGAATAGCATAGTGAAGTGCTTATTTATATTCCTTTATGATTGCAATGTGCTTTATATCACTATTAATCTATGTGCTACTCTAGTGATGTTATTAAAGTAGTCTATTCCTCCTCCATGATGTAATGGTGACAGTGTGTGCATCATGTAGTACTTGGCGTAGTTTATGATTGTAATCTCTTGTAGATTATGGAGTTAACTATTACTATGATAGTATTGATGTGATCTATTCCCCCTTTCATAGCTTGATGGTGATAGTGTGCATGCTATGTTAGTACTCGGTATAATTGCGTTGGTCTATCATGCACTCTAAGGTTATTTAAATATGAACATCGAATGTTGTGGAGCTTGTTAACTCCGGCATTGAGGTGCTCTTGTAGCCCTACACAATTAATGGTGTTTGTCGTCCAACAAGAGAGTGTAGAGTGGTTTTATTATGTGATCAATGTTGAGAGTGTCCACTAGTGAAAGTATGATCCGTAGGCCTTGTTTCCAAATACTGCAATCATCGCTTATTTACTGTTTTATCGCATCTTTACTTCCTGCAATATTACTACCATCAATCGCATGCCTGCAAGCTATTTTCCAGGCGCCGTTACTACTCGCTCATATTCATTCATACCACTTGTATTTCACTATCTCTTCGCCGAACTAGTGCACCTATACATCTGACAAGTGTATTAGGTGTGTTGGGGACACAAGAGACTTCATGTATCATGATTGCAGGGTTGCTTGAGAGGGATATCTTTGACCTCTTCCTCCCTGAGTTCGATAAACCCTCGGTGATTCACTTAAGGGAAACTTGCTGCTGTTCTACAAACCTCTGCTCTTGGAGGCCCAACACCTGTCTACGGGAAAGAAGTGTGAGTAGACATCAAGCTATTTTCCGGCGCCGTTGCCGGGAGGTAAGCTAAAAGGTATTCACATCCTCCGACTACTAAGCTATCTCCTAGTCTTGTTGCCGGTGTGTGAGTGCTCGAAGCTATTTCCTTTAGATCCTGCAATTGCATCTTTTTGTTTCTTGTTAAACACTAGTAAAGGCATAATGGAAAACAACTGTGAGCTTTTTAAACTATTTCCTGAGTTAAGACATGGATTGTTTGATGCGAAAATTAAAAAACCTATGGAACCTTATTTGCATGCTAGTAGTAATATTAGTATGAACGCTTTGAACACCATTGTTGATAATGATATAGAAAGTTCTAAGCTTGGGGAAGCTGGTTTTGATGAGCATGATATTTTTAGTCCCCCAAGCATTGAGGAGAAAATTTTCTTTGATGATACTTTGCCTCCTATTTATGATGATTATAATGATAGTGGTCTTCTGGTGCCGCCTACTATGGAGGATAAATTTAATTATGATTACAATATGCCTCCTATATTTGATGATAGCTACTTTGTTGAATTTGCTCCCACTACAATTAATAAGAATGACTATGCTTATGTTGGGAGTAGTAATAATTTTATGCATGAGACTCATGATAAGAATGTTTCATTTGATAGTTATATTGTTGAGTTTGTTCATGATGCTACTGAAAATCATTATGAGAGAGGAAAATATGGTTGTAGAAGTTTTCATGTTACTAAAACACCTCTCTATATGCTGAAAATCTTGAAGTTGCGCTTGTCTAGTTTTCCTATGCTTGTTGCATTATGCCTACATGACTTGTTTATTTACAAGATTCCTTTTCATAGGAAGTGGGTTAGGCTTAAATTTGTTTTGAACTTTCTTTTGATGCTCTCTTTTGCTTCAACTCTTATTTCTTGCGAGTGCATCATTAAAATTGCTGAGTCCATCTTAATGGCTATAAAGAAAGCACTTCTTCGGAGATAACCCATGTGTTTATTTTACTTTTGCACTTTGTTTTATATTTTAGTCTTGGAAGTTGTTATTACTGTAGCAACCTCTTCTTATCTTTATTTTATTGCATTGTTGTGCCAAGTAAAGTCTTTGATAGTAAGGTTGATACTAGATTTGGATTTCTGCGCAGAAACAGATTTCTTGCTGTCACGAATTTGAGTAGTATACTGTAGGTAACTCATAAAAATCTGCCAATTTACGTGCGTGATCCTCAGATATGTACGCAACTTTCATTCAATTTGAGCATTTTCATCTGAGCAAGTCCAGTGCCTCTAAAAAATTCGTCTTTACGGATTGTTCTGTTTTGACAGATTCTGCCTTTTATTTCGCATTGCCTGTTTTGCTATGTTGGATGGATTTCTTTGTCCATTAACTTTCAGTAGCTTTCTGCAATGTTCAGAAGTGTTAATAATGATTGTGTCACCTCTGAATATGTAAATTTTCAATTATGCACTAACCCTCTAATGAGTTTGTTTTGAGTTTGGTGTGGAGGAAGTTTTCAAGGGTCAAGAGAGGAGGATGATACAATATGATCAAGAAGAGTGAAAAGTCTAAGCTTGGGGACGCCCCCGTGGTTCATCCCTGCATATTTCAAGAAGACTCAAGCATCTAAGCTTGGGGATGCACAAGGCATCCCCTTCTTCATCGACAACTTATCAGGTCACCTCTAGTGAAACTATATTTTTATTCTGTCACGTCTTATGTGCTTTACTTGGAGCGT
>NC_061512.1:102743414-102797760 GCF_022539505.1 Lolium rigidum | reverse complement strand
GTCCGACCGGGTGGGGCCGCACAGGGGCAGCTCCTCCCCGACCGTCTCGTGCCGACGGGTAGGGTCGGAGACACGCTCGGAGCAGCCATCCATCTATCGCCGACGTGTGGGCCGTTTTATTTCATGATTTTATACGCGGTGCCGCCAATGACAAATGGGGCCGCTCTATAGGGCTGCCGCAGCCAATGACCAAGTGGGGTCGTCTATTTTTCAGAAAAGACATATATTGCCGCTTTCGTGGGCTGCCGCAGCCAATGACCAAGTGGGGTCGTCTATTTATTTAGAGAAACTCATATATTGCCGCTCCGTGGGGCCTCCGCAGCCAATGACCAAGTGGGGTCGTCTATTTTTCAGAAAACGACATATATTGCCGCTCTCGTGGGCTGCCGCAGCCAATGACCAAGGGGGTCGTCTATTTATTTAGAGAAAATCATATATTGCCGCTCCGTGGGGCCTCCGCAGCCAATGACCAAGGGGGGTCGTCTATTTTTCAGAAAAGACACATATTGTCGCTCTGTGTGGCTGCCGCAGCCAATGACCAAGTGGGATCGTCTACTTATTTAGAGAGAAAAATCATATATTGCCGCTCCGTGGGGCCTCGCGCAGCCAATGACCAGTGGGTCGTCTATTTTTCAGGAAAACTCACATATTGCCGCTCTGATATATGTCTTTAGAGAATATCATAGAGAGAAGCAACAAGTTCGCTAATTAATTATTCTTAAGCTAGACCGGAGAACCGCTGGCAGCTCGTTCCCCACCGTCGGACGGAGCAGCCATCGCCGGCGCCTCGTCGCGCCGCCGGCTCTGTCCCCCGGCGGCGTCGGGACGAACCGCGGCGCCGCACGTCAACCACGGCTCCAACGACTTGTTTCGTCCGCACGCATTGTACCCACCGCAGAAAGTCCGCCGCAAGCAGATCCGCCGCCCACGACGACCGGGATTTGTTCCGCGCACCAATTGGTATAGCTTGGTAAGACCTCCGCTTCTGCCTCCCCGCCCCTAATCGATTCGGTTCCCGTAATTTATTGGAGTTTGCAGTACGAAATAGTCCTCAATGTCCGGTCGTAGCGGGTACACCGGCGAGGGTGGGGATTCGATCATGTCGTGGCCACGTTCTACTTCTCCTACCTCGTCTGAAGTGTAGGTATCTAGCTTCAGCTCTCGTACTACCGTTGAATTTGAAGTTCCGCCATGGCCTCGTTGGGGTGATTTCAGCTTGTTCTTTTTCCATTATTGTTACGAGTAGCTGTGCAAGCCGATGATCCATGGTACATTGCATACCAAGATGAATCAACCCAGTGGTGTAGCCGGAGGATGGATTTGGAGGAGAAGGTGGCCAATTTAGGTGATGAATTGGCCCGTAAAAACCTGATGATATTCGAGCCGAAGCGTATTGTGGAGGAAGAAAAGAAGAATTCAGAGCTTATTCGCAAGGAGAAGTTGAGAGTTGAGACAGATCTTGCCGTATTTGATCAAGTGGTAGAAAATCTAGAACATGAACTTAAAGTGATGGGAGAGGAGAAAAGTAGATTCATCTCGTGCAGTTTTATTAGGTGTCATCCCTGTCCTAGCAGCTTATGTGGTTCTGTAGACGATTTAGTATAGAATTGTTATTCGAAGAGATGGCTCTAACCACCGTATTTTGTTGTGGCTCTAAGCACTCGTATTTTGGTGTACAATTTCCTACTTGTGCTAAGTAATGCGCACGATAATTTTAGAATGCATGAACATTTTATAAAAGTGAAGGGATCCCAAAAGTGAAAGCATGTACCAGCCTCCGGATCAAATACATATCAATATCTTCCCAATCAAGTTGGGATAGAATTCAAATCATACATACGGATGTACATGGACACATCAAGAACGTGGAGAAGCTTTTTTTGAGACGGAGGTAGTAGTTCGAACAATTTTATCCCATTTGGAAATTGAAAAATACAAATTTATCATAATTTATCCCAATTTAGCGGCGTCGAACACGGTCATCTGCGCCATCAAACGTTGAAGCGATGTTATCGGCGATGGCTTCAATGTTCGTGGCATCGATGACCACTGTCGGAACCGCCGCTGTCTTGGTGTACTTCATCAGCGACGGATCTGCGGAGGGCTGGATCGGCGGCTTTGCAGCGCGGTTGTAGACGATGGCTTCAATCGTCTTGGCATCGATTCGCACTCTCGACACCGGAAGTGAGACATCAACAGGTCCGACATTGAAGGCCGGGTCTGCGCCGTCGAAGCGATGTTGTAGGCGATGGCTTCAATGTTCGTGGCATCGATGACCACCGCCGGCACGGCCGCCGTCTTGGTGTTCTTCATCATTCAACAGATCTGAGAATAGAATCCTCACCGGTTAGAGACAGAGAGAGACATTTCAACTATTTCTGACGGTTAGATCCTCACCGGCACTCTTAGATCCACGGCGCACGCACGGTTAGATCCGCGCCGCCGCACGCCGCCGCACGCACGCCGACGCACGCATGCTCGCGCCGCCGCGCCGCCGCACGCACGGTTAGATCCGCGCCGCCGCACGCCGCCGCACGCACGGCTAGATCCGCGCCGCCGCACGCACGATTAGATCCGCGCCGCCGCGACCGCCGTGAGTAAGAGAGGAAATACGAGAGAGGAAGATGCGACCGGAATATGCGACCGCCAGGGTTGGTAGGTATGTGCTCTGCTCTTGTCTCCGTATGCGTCCATCGTGGTAGAGAGAGAGATACAGGGCCGTCCGATCATAAATGATCGAACGGTGCAAGCGTTCGTTGAGCTTTCAACCAACCAAGATCCGTGTGACATACATCTCGACCAATCAGAGATCAGCCGGTGAGTACAAGTTAGGAAAACTCGAGTAGAACTAAGAGGGGGAAAAGTGAGGAAATGTTTATCGGAAGGGCAAAACCGAGTAGGACCGAGTAAAACAAGTGGGCCCGGAGGGGGAAAACCGAGTAACACTAAGTAAAACAGGGGCACCCAAATAATAAAGGGACTAAGGGAAATTGAAGCTTTTGGCATAAAAATTGTAAAATTGTGTTATTTGAACAATATATTACATTTTGGCCGACTAGATATTGTTTGCAACTCAAAGATACACAAGTGTGACGAATTTGGACTCATTTGGACAAAGTTTGTAAGCATAGTGGGTATTTGGGAGGTGTATTGAGCAAAGCCCGCATCTTCATATCTAGTAGCTCATGGACTAGGAAGTGGTTTTGAAGCTTTTGGCATAAAAACTTCATATCTCTATATTTCCTTTTCCATTATTATTTCTCTAGGTTGTAGGTAACATAACAAGGCTCCATGGGAAGGTTCCACCATGTTTTGAATTATTTTGAATTGAACCCTAAAACCCTAAAACCCTAAAACCCTAGAGAAAATGATAAATGTGGCTTAAATGTGGCATACAAATTGTTCATACAAATTCAAATTGTTGAACACAAAGGCATCCCCAATACAAATTGTTCATACAAATTCAAATTGTTCATACAAATTCAAATTGTTCAACACAAAGGCATCCTCAATACAAAGGGAACCCCAATACAAATTGTTCAACACAAAGGGATCGCCAATACAAAGGGAACCCCAATACAAATTGTTCATACAAATTCAAATTAGTTGTTCGGAATAAAATCTTTCTCTTGCTCCTGGTGTGACTCGCCGGGGCCACCACCTTACTCCGGTAACCCTAACAGGGATATTACCGGTGTCTACCTTCCTTTTGCCCTCTTTCTTGTTCTTCTTCTTCCGCAAAGCTTGTGCTTTTTCTTCCGCCATGTACTCTTCGAAGTTAGCTTCTATCATGGCCTTACTACTTTCGTGGCATTCTCGACTATACTCGTTCCCTCTCCTCTAGACTCATCGGTTGAAGCCATTCTACATCCATCCGTTCCCTCTCGCTCTCCATCCAATGGTTCAAGCAGCTCTACATCCATCTCGTTCCCCCGCTCTCGATCCATCGGTTCAATCTCCTCATGTTGAACTCGCCGCTTCAATCTCCTCTCGCATTTGCTGCTTCAATCTCCTCATGTTGAACTGTCGCTTCAATCTCCTCTCGCATTTGCCGCTTCAATCTCCTCATGTTGAACTCGCCGCTTCAATCTCAAGTTGAATTGCTGCTTCATTCTCCTCTCGCATTTTCTGCTCCCGCTCGATCTTCCATTCCAAAAGCCGGGTCAACTCCATTTTTACAAAGCCTAGCAATGTGTCCAGGGATTCCACAACGTTTGCACTTACGTTTTCGAATCGGTGCACCACCCTCTCGCACTAGCTCGATCCTATTCTTCCTCGGCCTACCCGCCGGTCTAGTCAATACTCGGAGAGTACAGCTTTGAAGCCTGGATCGACTTTCATCCATTGGTCTTTTCCCAACAAGGTAGGAACATTCATAGCATATGCAGCCCTAAATTTGGCAACAGAGAAATACTCGACACATACCGATCAACTTCACCATCTTCACCCCCTATAACACTCATGAAAAACAATGCGTGTATGCAGTGGTATCCCACGGATCTGCCATCCCCTACAATGGCATGTCCTATCAACCAAACTCACCGGATACCTCCACCGCCCGTTTTCTTTGTCGCTGTAGGTTACCTCAGCCTCCATTCCTTTTCTCGACGCATTGCATCCTCAATTGTTTTGCCCCGGCATGCAAAGACTTAATCAAAGATGGGAGCATGAGATGGCCAACATAATTTGTGGATGCAATTCTTTGACGCATATCGATCTTTATCATGATCATCCGCCTAATCTTATCAAATATTTGCCACAAGCATAAGCCCTTTCAATGACTTGACCTTTGAATTGAAACTCTCCGCAAGGTTACTTGTTACATAGTCTACCTTGCAAATTTCATTGAATTGGCTTCTTGACCACACCCTACCATGATGTTCATCCAAGTACTCCTTCACCCCGAGGTTTTTGTTTATACAACACATCCAAATGAAACAGATGCTTCCTAGAGCTGCATGTGTATGAAGCTGGCCATAGGTTGTCGATAAAAACTTTACCCTTGAATTTCTTTGTAAAATTCTGTACCAAGTGTCGCATACATTCCCTATGCTCCACTCCGTGGAATACTGCTTCTACCGCAGCCTCCAAACCTTTGCAAGCGTCCGTGTGGATAACAAGTCCTGGTGGATGACCTATAAGGTCGCGCAAATTCTGCAGAAACCAAGTCCAACTTTCCCGTGACTCAACCTCCAAAACCCCATAAGCAACAGGGAACATCCAATTATGTCCATCAATCGCAGATGAGCAGCAACTAGCTGTCCTTTAAACCTCGCCATGAAGAGCTGATGCATCCACGGCCAAATAAGGCCTCGCAACCGTCCAAAAAGCCTTTCCAAGCAAGCTTTGAAACAAACAAAAGCCCTTCTAAAACATTCCTTGTGCATTACCTTCCCGCTTTTCAATTTGTAGGGAACTCGTATGCTTGTCTATCGCTACAACACCGCTCGGACTAGCCATCTCCACTTCAGCTTTGAAAGTGTAAAGCAACCGAAAGCTTTCATTCCATGGACCATTGATCTTGTCAAGAGCCATTTCCTTTGCATAGAACATCCTCATGTAAGGTACTTCCATTTTATACTTCTCAACCACCTTTTTACGAGTGCCGTTGGACCAAGTGAAGGATTTTCTCTCAGCCAATCTAGGATTACATCTCGCCAACCACCTAGTCTTCGCTAGCTTTGTTTTCAGCTCTGGCTCTCCCCTAGAGGTGGACACCTATGGATCTCCTTATTCTTCTTTATCTGAAACATAATGATAAGGGATGTCAGTAATAGATAACAAATTTTACACCGTGATCTAAATACACAACCGGTTGGCGTAGTACCTGAACCAAGCCGCTTCGCGCATTGTGGATGCATGCAGCCTAAACTTACACCTTAGGTATGGGCATTTAATTGTGAACCTACCTGGCTCACTTTTAATAACCTCAAAATTATTCTTAGTGAGAATGTGATATGTAGTAATTGCATTACGGCAGTCCATCATCGTTTGAAACACGGTGCCTTCTACAAGCTGGGGATTCTCCCTGTTCCACTCAATTGTTGGCAAGTCTTCACCTTCGTAATCGGCTAAAACGAGGCTGTCATCATTCTCATTCTTCTCTTCATCATCAGTGTCATCAAATCCGGCACCAAAAGCCATATCTTCCATGTATTGATCCTCCATTGCCCGCTTATCGCATCGATCTACCAATTCAGGAAACATCAACTCATCCTCATCATCTTGAGGAGGCTGATCCTCAATGTCCGCATCGTCCTCCACATCGACCGTACGAACGATCCGGCTACCACTAGCACCGGGGACGGATGGTGCTGCTGTGGACCTACAAGGAGCGCCACGGCGCACACCATTAGCGAGAGGCAGCAAGCAGTAGAGAGACATGATGCCCGACCACCCGATGATGCCCCAGCCACCGGATGATGCCTGGCCCTTGTCCACATGGATATGAATTTTACCGAACCGGCAAGAAGCATTCAAAGCAAAAAAGAATTCCCGAGATCGTCTTCGGAAATTAGTGGAACAAATCTTCCCTCCGAGCTGTTGAAATATTCGAAATGAACTGCATCGAGAGAGCTCCAGGTGTAGTTATCGTAGATGTTAGCTTTGAAATCCGTTAACGAGATGGTGGTTGCAACCACCGCAGGGAAGTTAAACCCAGCCTTACAGCGTTTAGAATCACGCGTAAAGCTAGAATCCAGCCTAACCACCAGCCGAAAAGCCGCCGCTGGATCCATCCTATTCGAAAAGCAACGCAGCTTAGTTGAGCAACAACGATTGGCGCTCAAAAACTGCCTACTGTTAATTCACATGGGATAGGCAGACGATGCTTACCCAGATGGAATCCATGCGTTAGATCCCTCCAATTCCCAATCTTCTCCACGGCTGGCGGGAATAGTCGACACACCAGACGGAATTACAAAGAGGACAGGGGTAGATCCAGATCTGGTGGAGGCGGAGCCCGGGGTGGTGGTGGGGGGGGGGCCGGCTCGGCGGCGGACGACGCCATAAGGTAGGTGGGCAGGATGGCGTGGCGGCGGAGGGGCGGTGTGTGAGCTCCTCCGGCCTCGGACGGAGGGGAAAGCTTTGGGTCAGCTCTTCCAAGTCAATAGTCAACACATTTCGAAAGCAACGGTCAAGTCAAAACCACCGCGGCTCCCTAGCCGTCACCGGTAACGGAAGGCCTCCGACCGGACGGCAACCCTCCCGTCCGAGCCTCGCGAAGGGGTTTCAAACTAGAGGGAGGGGAAAACTGAGGAAAAGTTAAGAGGCTGGGAAAACTGAGTACAACTAACGAACCAGGGGCACGAAACTAGAAATCCCTTCTCATAATTGTGAGTGAAATCAAATGCACATATTCAATGACAAATATTCGGAGGAAATCAAACTATATTGAGGATCAAAGATTGCAAGAGGATATGAAGGTAAGACACTATGAAGCAAGCAATCAATGAACCAACACAATGCTCTAAGTAATATGTGGAAGGTCGCCAAAGTTTATGCACAAGATAAACAATTTGGCATTGAAGAATAGGGTGGACAAGCATGGCATCATTACTCCCACAAGACCACTCAAAGAATGTGCCAAAATCAACTATGAGTGCTTGAAGATGCAAATGATATAAAATGAGCACTCATAGCCAAGTTCTTTGTGAAGTCATTAAAGAGTGAAATAAGAATGAAGGAATAGACTCCAACAAAGAAGGATATCAAAAGATATGCACCATCTCTTATGTGTATAAGTTTCTCTAAGTGGACAACATCACGGAGACGTTTATTCACAAAGAAACATGCACACACAAGATAGGTACAAGAGAGATAGAGCAAGATATCCAAAACAAGTATGCTCAAGGACTTATCTCATGTTAAGAATCTAAACCAAATATAAGAAATGAGATAACCCACTCCCAAAGAAAGCAAGGTTCGAATAAACCAAACCTTCAACACTTTTTATGATGGCACAAAAGTACCGAAAAGAAAAGGTTTGTCTTCCAAGGTTAAAATCTTGAAACAAGTAAGTGTTCTAGCAAACATAGGAGAGCTCCCCCAAAATTAGTGCACCATTTAGAATTTTGCATTTGAATACAAAGTGCACAAATGCGGGATTTGCTCAATCATGTTTGTCAAAACACCAACAAGGTTCAAGTGAAATATGGAGATCCAAAAGAAGCAAGGAAGACAAATGGGAGTCTAACCGACAAGGACAAATTCTTGGCAAGAAATGAAGCAATTGAGCACATGAGCCAAGTGTGAGGATGATCCGGAACAATACTACACAATTTATTACCAATTGTCAAAGGACAAGAGGTGTATAGGAAATATCCATATGTAGTTTGTGAGTATGTCCAAGATTATCTTCTCAACAAGAAAGCACAAGGTAAAGTGGGATTTGTTTGAGCACACATATCACATAGGAACAAGATAATCTAAAATATCAACACTATGTGACACAACCTCAAATGTTCACATTTTCTAGGCTTGTAAAATGCACGAGGCACCATACTCCCCCATAATGTGATAAAGACATTTTCCATGCAAGAGGCAAATAAGAACCAAATGAGATAATTAATGGACATTATAGGATTTTAATTCATCATGTCACACATTTTAGGATTGTGAAATGCACGAAGCATATCACTCCCCCAAAATGGGATAGTCCATTAATTTCTCACATGAGCCAACAACTAAGATATGAACAAGATGCAATAGGCTCAACAAAGAACAATTGTACATGATGTGCCACCCAACATATAAGAAGCAAGAGAAGCAAGTAGGAAGCACAACATACACAATCACATGCAAGGTACAAAACCAACACATGCAAAAGGGGAGCGAGTAACTTTCAATATAAAGGAGTTGAGAACTCGTTACCGCAAGGAGGTGCATGGGTAAAGGATAAGAGGAATACAACTTGACTTGAGGAAGTGAAAATGATGAAGATCCCCTAAGTCTTCATGAGCTAGTCAAGCCTCCATGCCCTCCACTTGTACCTATTGATCAAGTTTTGGCTTGTTGGTCCCCAACAAAGTTGGGTCCTAAGAAGTTAGTCACAATAGGCTTGGCAACCCAAATGGTTCTTTTTGCGAAACCACTTTCAGTGCCCACATATTTGGCAAACACACCGCCAACCTTATCCTTATGTAGAGAGTAAGCACCATGGATCAAGATAGGGTTGGATGAGTTACCACTAGTGCAAAAGGAGGAGATGTGGCCCTTCTCACGGCATATGTAGCATCTTCTTCTTCTCCCCTTCTTCTCACTTGATTTCTCCACAACGGGAGCCTTGGCTTGATCCTTCTTGGGTAGCGACCTTTCTTCAAATCGAGGAAGACCTTGAGCTTGGACTTGAGGTAGACCATGAGCTCCATCTTGAGGCCGCTTCCCTTGTTTCTTCACGCCAAGTGGCTTCTTCTTCAAGGGGCACAATCTAACATGATGCCCTTCAATCTTGCACTTGAAGCACACAATCTTGGCGGGGTTCTTCACATGTCCTTGGCCCTTCTTCCGCTTGTGCAAGGTGGACTTGTTCTTGTTGTTGGAGTTGAATCCAAGTCCCCACTTGTCATTGGGGAATTGCTTCCCCTCATGACCCTTTACCAAGTCCTTCCTTAAAGAAGTAACTTGGGCCTCGAGCTCTTCGATTTCCCCTACATGGTTAGTAACAACACAAGTACTGGAGGAAGTGGAAGCTTTATTGTTAGAGCAACAAGGAAAGGTATGTAATTCACCACAAGATATAGCAATAGCATGGGTGGGTGATTTACTAGTACTAGCACAAGGAATTGTAGAACAAGGCATAGAAGGTAGTTCACCACAAGATAAGTCAATAGCATGAATGGGTGAACTAAAAGAACTAGCACATGGCAAAATAGCATTTTTAGAGGTAGTGCTAGTACTCACATGAGGCACACAAGATTTTACCTTTGACATGATAGCCTCATGAGCTAACTTTAGCAAATCATGAGAGACTAGAAGATCATTGATACGTCTCCGACGTATCGATAATTTCTTACGTTCCATGCCACATTATTGATGATATCTACATGTTTTATGCATACTTTGTGTCATATTTATGCGTTTTCCGGAACTAACCTATTGACGAGATGCCGAAGGGCCAGTTCTGTTTTCTGCTGTTTTTGGTTCCAGAAATCCTAGTAAGGAAATATTCTCGGAATCGGACGAAATCAAGGCCCAGCATCCTATTTTTCCACGAAGCTTCCAGAACACCCGAGAGTCGCCAGAGGGGGGCCACTGGGCCCCAGCATGACAGGGCGGCGCGGCCTAGGGGCGCGCCGCCCTATGGTGTGTCACCGCCTTGTCGCCCCTCCGACTCCGCCTCTTCGCCTATATAAAGGTCCCCGACCTAAAACCTCGATACGAGAAAAGCCACGGTACGAGAAACCTTCCAGAGCCGCCGCCATCGCGAAGCCAAGATGCGGGGGACGAGGAGTCTCTGTTCCGACACGCCGCCGGACGGGGAAGTGCCCCCGGAAGGATCCTCCATCGACACCATCCACCGCCATCTTCATCAACGCTGCTGTCTCCCATGAGGAGGGAGTAGTTCTCCATCGAGGCTCGGGGCTGTACCGGTAGCTATGTGGTTAATCTCTCTCCTATGTGCTTCAATACAATAATCTCATGAGCTGCCTTACATGATTGAGATTCATATGATGATGCTTGTAATCTAGATGTCATTGTGCTAGTCAAGTGGATTTTACTTATGTGATCTCCGGAGACTCCTTGTCCCACGTGTGTAAAGGTGACGGTGTGTGCACCGTGTGGGTCTCTTAGGCTATATTTCACAGAATACTTATTCACTGTTATGAATGGCATAGTGAAGTGCTTATTTATATCTCTTTATGATTGCAATGTGTTTTGTATCACAATATATCTGTGTGCTACTCTAGTGATGTTATTAAAGTAGTTTTATTCCTCCTGCACGGTGTAATGGTGACAGTGTGTGCATCGTGTAGTACTTGGCGTAGGCTATGATTGTGATCTCTTGTAGATTATGAAGTTAACTATTGCTATGATGGTATTGATGTGATCTATTCCTCCTTTCGTAGTGTGAAGGTGACAGTGTGCATGCTATGTTAGTACTTGGTTTGGTTATGTTGATCTGTTCATGCACTCTAAGGTTATTTAAACATGAACATCGAATATTGTGGAGCTTGTTAATTCCGGCATTGAGGGTTCGTGTAATCCTACGCAGTTAGTGGTGTTCATCATCCAACAAGAGGGTGTAGAGTCTAGCATCTATCTATTTATTCTGTTATGTGATCAATGTTGAGAGTGTCCACTAGTGAAAGTATGATCCCTAGGCCTTGTTCCTAAATACTGCTATCGCTGGCTTGTTTCTTGTTTTCTTGCATCTTTACTTCTAGCAATATTAATACCATCAACTGCACGCCAGCACTTTTCTGGCGCCGTTACTACTGCTCATATTTATTCATACCACCTGTATTTCACTATCTCTTCGCCGAACTAGTGCACCTATTAGGTGTGTTGGGGACACAAGAGACTTCTTGCTTTGTGGTTGCGGGGTTGCATGAGAGGGATATCTTTGACCTCTTCCTCCCTGAGTTCGATAAACCTTGGGTGATCCACTTAAGGGAAACTTGCTGCTGTTCTACAAACCTCTGCTCTTGGAGGCCCAACACTGTCTACAAGAATAGAAGCACCCGTAGACATCAATCATCATGGGAGCTAGAAAGCTTTCCGTGACTTTCTTCCAATTTCTCATAATTGCTTGTTAGCAAAGCAAGTTGAGCCCAACATTTTCCTTCAAGATGGAAGCTTCACAAGAGGTAGAGTTAGTAGCACAAGCATTATCAATTATAGCACAAGGAGAAGGAAACTTAGCAAGCTCTATTTGGTTGAGAGCCTTAAATTGCTCAAGTGACTCGGTGAGAAACTCAAAATCCTCATGGAGTTTACCATGAACAATTACTAGCTCATCATTTTTAATTTGAAAATCATGTGCCACCTCTAAAGCTCTATCACGAGATTCCTTTACCCTACGTATCTTTAGAGCAAAGTTCTCTTCAAGAGTTTCATTGGTGGTTTGTTGTTCTTTAAGAGCTTCTTTAAGAGTTGCAATCTCAATTGCATCCTCGCGCTCATACTCTTCCTTTTTCTCAATAAGTTTTGTGCTCTTAATGGCAAAATTGAAGATTTTCATGAAGCTAGAGCGAGCAATTTTTTCTTAGAAAGAGCATGATAAACCGACTCTCCCAACTTGTTTAAGGAAGCAACACTAAGTACTTCCATATCATCATCCTCATCATCACTAGATAGATAGGGTTCCAAGGAAGGAGATACCTTAGAAGCCTTAGCCATAAGGCAAGTGTAGGAACCGTGCAATGATGAAAAAGATGAACTCCTTGAAGCTCCATCCAAGATCTTATCTTGGCCCATAGTATCTTTGGTTTCCTCTACATTGTTAGTCACACAAATACTAGAGGAAAGCAAAGTATCTTCATTATGGCAACAAGACAAGAGAAGCATATCATCATGGGATGAAGATATGCAAGGACTATCAACACTAGCATGTAAATCATTTATAGTGCTACAAGTGTTAAAGTCCAAAGATGAGACATTGCAATGGGATAGAGATGAAGAATCATCAAGAGAGCGCTCACCATCAACAATGCAATGTTCATCACCACTCACCATACCATTACCTTGTGTCTTACCACATGTTGGTGAAGTGGAAGGAGCGTGATCATCCTCAATGGTCTTGGATCCACCATATGTATCTCGAAGCTTTGTCCAAACCTCATGAGCACTCCGGAAAGGCGCAATGGAGGAAACCACTATATGACTCACAAAACGGCAAAGGACTTTAGTAGCTTGAGCATCTAGATATGAGTTTTTGTTCTCCTCAAAAGTTGGATTTTGTGGATCCTTAGGAGGAGAAAAACTCATATCAAGAATTCGCTCCACATGTGGGTGCATGTCCCTAAAATAATCAAGCATGTAGAATTTCCAAGCATCATAATTAGTGCCATCAAATGTATAGGAAGAAATGTGCACTAATCCTCTAGTCGACGTCATACTCTCTAGGCGGTGAAGCCCAACAAGATAAGAGAGCCCTAGCTCGTACCATGAATGTACTAGGACGTCGCCTAGAGGGGGTGAATAGGCGGTGTATAAAAACTTCTACTTGAGAGCTAAACTAGGCGGAATAAAACTACTCATGTGTTTACTAGTTTAGCTCAAGGCCTATCAACTAGGGGTTTGCCTAAGTGCTCCAACAACCTATGCTAGCATGATGAGCAACAAGGTGATAACAAGATAGGCATAGCATCAAGCATGATAGATATGACAATGTAAAGCGCATAGGTAAAGGAGCTCGGGTTGAGAAGTAACCGGTGCACGAGGAGACGACGATGTATCCCGAAGTTCACACCCAAGGGTGCTACGTCTCCGTTGGAGCGGTGTGGAGGCACGAGGCACTCCAAGAAGCCAACTAGGGCCACCGTATTCTCCTCGAGCCTTTCCACCAAAGGAACGCCTCGATCCACTAAGGGATCCTTGAGGGTGGTCACCGAATCCGTACAAGCTTGGGCAAACTCCCAAGTATCAAGCTTGAGGCAATTCCACAACACGGAGGCTTTCAAGTAGAAGGCCACTAAAGTCTACAACACGCCACACCGGCGGCAATGCCACCAAGACACCAACTCCACCAAGGATGCTATGCGCCACATGAGGCTAACACACTCCACCAAGGAAACCAACTCCACCAAGGATGCAACGCGCCACAAGAGGCTAACACACTCCACCAAGGAAACCAACTCGACCAAGGATGAAACGCGCCACAAGAGGCTAACACACTCCACCAAGGAAACCAACTCCACCAAGGATGCAACGCGCCACAAGAGGCTAACACACTCCACCAAGGAAACCAACTCCACCAAGGATGCAATGCGCCACAAGAGGCAAGATGGCCACTAAGGCAAGAACACCACTAAGGAGGAACACACACACCCTACGAGATCGAAACCCCGGAGAGAGCACAACCGATGCACCTAATGCAATGGCTAAGAACACCACTAGGATGCCCAAGTTCTTCTCTCTCAAATTCCAACAAAGCTAGAAGAAGCTATTGGAGGAATAAGGGAGGAAGAACAAAGTGAGGAGAAACACCAAGAAACTCCAAGATCTAGATCTAGCAAGATCCTCTCACTTAGAGGAGGATTCAATTGGTGAAGCTCTAGATCTAGATCTCCTCTCTCCTTTCCCCCAAAAATATGCAACAAATAGTGGGGGGATCAAGAGGAGGAAGAAAGAACCCAAGGTCAACAATGGAGGAGAGAGAGTGGAGGTGCAGGGTTAGTTTGGTCGGAGGTGGAAGAGAGGTATAAATAGGGGCTGCAAAATATAGCTGTTGGGGCTGAGAAAACGGTCAGATTCGCGCGAAAAGCGGTACTACCGCTGTGCGAAGCGGTACTACCGTTTTGCCCAAAAACCAGATCTGGAAATCGGCCCAAAACCGGTAGTACCGCTCTGCGGAGCGGTACTACCGCTTGTGTTTAAAACTGTGCGCGAACGAGCAGAGAGAGAGCAAGACGGTGCAGGCGTGCGCGCGCGAGGGAGCGCGCAGCGAGCGAGGCGAGCGGCGCGGCAGCGTGGGGCGAGGGCGGGAGAGCGAGCGCGGGCGCAGCGTGCGAGGCGCACGTCCACGCGCGGTCAACGCCGCCCGTCGATCGGCGGCTCTCCCGCGTGGGCGAGCGAGCGGGATGGCGGCCTGGCGCGGAGTGGGCTGCGGCGAGCTGGGCCAGGTAGGTGCGGGGCGGCGGGCTGTGGAGAAAAAGAAAAAGGAAAATGAGTGGGCCGGTAGTACCGGGCCCGGTACCGGCCTGGTACCGTAATTGGGTTACGGTACTACCGGCCTGGTACCGGTCCGGTACCGCTCCGGAGGCTGGCCGGTACTTGGGCCGGAAGCCCAAGCGGTACTACCGCTCCCCTTTTTTTCCTTTTTCTTTTTCCTACAAAACGAGAAATGCGATAACTCGGGCTAGGAAACTCGGAATGACATGAAACCAATTGCGTTGGAAAGAGGACGACAAGAGGTACATCTTTACGAGGTGAAAACATGCAAAGGAGTGAGTGATGATTTTCTCATGGTCATAGAGGTGTAACCTCTCAATACGATATATCGAGAAAATCATCACTCTCTCGCGTGCAACATGCGATGCAACCGAAAACTGTTTTATGCATAAGAACCAAGAAGAACCAAGAACGCGATGCAATGCATGCAAGGTTTGAGCTCTCTCCGATGATACGACCCACTATCCTATCGAGCACAAACCTAGTTCTTGCGCGTTCTTCTCGAGTCGGCAAGCTCCGTCTTCATACTCTTCATGATTGTACATGCCACCGTCTTCCTTCAACATACACGCCACCGTCTTCTTCCATCTTGTACGCACGCCACCGTCGTCATCCATCTTCAACGCCGTCTTCTCTCTTCATCTTCTACGCCGTCTTCTCTCTTCATCTTCAACACCGTCTTTGTCTCTCTTCGACACCATCTTCATCATTGTACTCCGTCTTCTCCATCTTACAACCTTGAGTCCACCATGACTAAGGACTTGACCTAAGATTGATTCGCAATGCAACCGTTAGTCCATAGGGATTGTCATCAATTACCAAAACCACACATGGGGTAGAGGACATGTTCTTACACCACCCTTCCTAGGACTAATACATACTTGTGATTAAACCCCTTGCAAGCATCCGCAAATACAAGAAAGTAATTAAGATAAATCTAACCACAGCCTTAAATTCTGAGATCCTGCTATCCCTCATGCATCGATATACCAACGGGGTTCAGGTTGTTGTCACTCCGGCAACCCCACAATTAGCAAACGAATACAAGATTCATTCCCCTAGGCCCATAAAGGTGAAGTATCATGTAGTCGACGTTCACATGACACCACTAGAAGAATAACACCACAACTTAAATATCAAACCATTAAATATTACTCAACATAGTTCACTACTAACATTTAGACTTCACCCATGTCCTCAAGAACTAAACGAACTACTCACAATACATCATATGGAACATGATCAGAGGTGATATGATGATGGATAACAATCTGAACATAAACCTTAATTCAACGATTTCACTCAATAGCATCAATAACAAGGAGTAATCAACACCGGGAGAGTTTCCCCTATGAAATAATCAAGATTCAACCCTAGATGTTACAGTGGAGACGAGGTGTAGCGGTGGAGATGACGGTGTCGGTGGTGGAGATGATGATGATGATGATGATCCCAATGAAGTCCAGCTCGATGACGGTGACGATGGCGACGATTTCCCCCTCCGGGCGGGAATTCCCCCTGCAGATTTCGGCCTGCCGGAGAGCTCTTTTCTCTCTGGTGTTTTCCGCCCCGCAGAGGCAGCTGTGACTATCCTCGATGTTCCTCCGCACCTTATGGTTTCTGGGAGATGAAGTACGCGAAAGGGCGATGGCCGAGGGGGGTCGTGGGCCCCCTCCCCACATGGCGGCGCGCCAGCCCTGGTGGCCGCGCCGGCCTATGGGGAGGGCCCATGGCGGCCCTCCTCGGCCTCCCCTTTTGGCTGGCTCCGTCATCTGGGAAAATAGGAGCTTCGGTATATTTTCCGTCAATTCTTGATCTTCAGAAATATTGTATCCTGACGGTGCTTTTTCCAGCATAATTCTGACTCCGGTGAGTAATTCTCCAATAATCATGAAACATGCAAAATAAGTGAAATAACATAAGTATCATCTATAAATATGAAATATATCAATGAATAACAGTAAATTATGATATAAAATAGTGATGCAAAATGGACGTATCATTTATTAATGCAATGGTCAACATAACGCTTGAATTCTTGTTGCATGGGGTTCTTCTTCTTCTTCCCCGGGCTGCATGGAATCCTAGCAGCCCCACGCTTTCTATTCACACTTGGAGGTGTTGGCGCGGAGCCTTCATCATCTACAAGATGAACCAAATCAGCGGGCACTTCTTTTGGTACTTCTCTTGGCACTCCCGGCATGACCGCCGATGTTCCATCAACATGGGCATCCTCAAACATGACTTCCATCAACCCCAAGTTGTCCGGCGGACCTTTCTTGAACCCCGCAATAAGCTTGTTAGCCTGCATAAGATTTCACAAGTTAATAACCAAAATCTGATCCATCTTTTTTGAAATGTAAATGTACCATGGGCGGAGCTTCAGCCCGGCATGCCCGGGCAGCTGCCCGGGCTCGATCTCGTCCGGCCGCGTGCAAACCTGGATATTGTTAGGCGTAATTTCGTGATTAGATGGCTGCTTGCCCGGGCTAAAATTCCCGCCCAACATACATTGCCTTGCTCCTTTGGCCCAATTTGCTAACAGGCCAACAGCCTAGAGCCAACTCACCTAGCAACTGAACAGTCAGGGCCTCAGGGGGCTCCTACTCAATCGTTCCGTCCACTCATCAAGAAAGGCACGAACAGAACTGCTCGTTCGTCTGTTCGTCTCTTGACAGGCGACGGCGGCTGCAGCAACGCTCGAGCCACGTGCCCACGCCGGCGCGGCGCTCGCACATGCGATATAGCGGAAGAAGGCGCCGCGCCTTAGGCTAGTGCCAACGCGGGCTGGAGGAGGGGCGCTACCGCCCGCGACGGGGCGAGAGGCGGGCGAGACGGCAGCGTGGGGCGGTGGATCCACCGCCTGGCGGTAGCGCCCGCTACCGCCCGGCTGCCTACCGCCGGGCCCGCTACCGCCCGCGCTGGGGGCGAGAGGGGGGGCGAGAGCGTTGGCAGGTCGAGGCGAGAGCGCGGGTGAGAGGGAGGGGGTAACGGCTAGCTGACGTGGCGCGATCTGATTCGTCCACGTCAGCTAGCCGTTGGGGTAGCCGTTGCTGGCTCAAAAAATTCAAAAAAAAAAAGCCAAAAACCCCAAAATTTCATCCCCACCCCCTATAAATACCCCCCATATGGTATCACTCACTCCACACCCATTTCATCTCATTCATCTCCTTCACTCTCTCAAATCTTCTCCACCATGTCTGGTAACTCCAGATTTGACCTCGTTCACGGATCTCTTGCAGCCCGACGGGTCACCAGTACACCTAGATGATGTCTCTCCGACACATCGTCGCTCCAATGTCGGTTCTTCGCCGCTTCCCCGAGTTTTATACTCCTCCGGCACACCACCTCCGGGGCCATATGGGCCATATGCTCCACCTCCGGCGCCATATGGTTAATACCCTCCGCCTCCGTATCCATACCCCCCACCACCTCCACATGCTCCACCTACAGGTAGCGGGAGTGGGACTGTACCTCCTTACCCCCACCACCGGCGCCATATGGTTCATACCCTCCGCCTCCGTATCCATACGCGCCATATGGTCCTTACCCCCCACCACCTCCTGAAGCCAGTGCTCCAAGCTTGGAGTCCGATGCCGCGGAAACAATCGTACCAACACGTCCAAAGAGGCTTGACTGGACAACTACGGACGAGGAAAAACTTGTACTTTACTTACCCATCACATACTTATTTCGGGGTTGGTTCTTGCTTGGATTTTTCACTAACAATATCTATTTCGGGGTAGGTTCATGCTTGGATTTTTAACTCCAAGGACTCTGTCGCCGGTAATTGCAAGACTGGCAATAGTTTTTGGGGTCAGATAGCTGCAACCTTCAACTCTACCTCGGATCATGCCCGTCATCGGACCTCCAAGCAACTGAAGGATCATTGGAACGCCTACAACAAGGAGGTGTCCCTGTTCAATGCATACCACATCCAAGAAGAATCATTACGTCAGAGTGGAGCAGACGATGCAATGGTCATGAAGGCGGCAATGGCGAGGTACGCGAATGACAAAAGAGTGACTCAGCCGTTCAGACGACACCACTGGTGGGAAGCTGTTCGCAATGAAGCGAACTGGAAAGCACAACATGGTCCTGGTAGTGGATCTGATTCCACTGCCAAGAGAAGCCGTCTGGGAGTTTCTGGTGAGTACAGCTCTAGCGAGGCGACGACGAAGGAGGAGCGTCCAACGGGCCGCGATAGGGCCAAGACCGCGACACGTAAGGATAGGAGGAAGGGGAAGGAATCCTCATCAAGCAGTGAGGTAGCAAGTAAATCCTTCGCGATGAAGAACATGTGGAATGGTTTAGTGAAGGCTAAGCTACTCAAGCAATGGAACAAAATGAAAGACCGATCAACCGCCGACATGAACAAAGCAGAAAAGCGCAAACATGCGAAGGCCATCCAGATGGTGGAAAATAAGCTTGGTCTGGAAGATGATGACGACGAGGAGGAGGAGGAGGAGGAGGAGGAAGAGGATTAGAATTTATGTTTTATTTATTATGTAATTTTTAAAATTTATATGCAATTTTATTAATTATTATGTAATCGGTAACATTTTGAGTGGAATAAAATAATTTTCTTGCATTATTTTGAATGTCTAAAAAAATCGAGTGAATTAACTTAATCTGAAAAAGAAACGGTGATGTGGAGGAGAGAGAAGTGAGAGCTGTCACTATAGCCCGTGCACTGGCACCGTGGGGTGAGAGTAGGGTGAGAGTGAGGGTAAAAACTGACGTGGCGAGGCTATAGCCTGTGATGCATTGGCACCAGCCTTAGGCTGCACTGATCAAGGACGGCGACAGGTACTTGTACTGAATATTTTCTTCATCTAACAAAACATCTTCATGGGCAGAGCTCAATAATACCCCCGATAGATATTTGGAGTTGACGGCAAAATTCGGTTCACACCGGCGTGCCCAATAAAGCGCCGGTACCGTTTAGAGCCCAATAAAATCACCGGTAATCCCGTGACGCCCCCTTCGCGCAGGGTGTGAATCGGGAGCGCTGGCAGCCTCGTCCACGTAGAAAAACGCCCGTGAGGCCCTTCTGCCAGCCAAACGCGCTTGTTTCCCCCACCTCCTACCCCACCCTGCCAGCAAAATTTAGGGGACGCCGGTGTGAGACAGCCATCCCTATAGTTTGGGAGGACGTACTAACATCACATACACTCGTGTCGGTGTACCTGTCGGCGTCTATTTGGGAACCGTTGGTGGAGCTGCTCTTAATCTACGATTTGGGGAAAAGAAGTTTGTTCATCTAGTTGACCACTTCCCACTGGAAATCTTAGTAAGAAAATCACTTTAAATCATCATATCAAATCTTTAATTTTGAGAAAAAGATACTTATATTTTGATTATGTATATATATCCAAATGTGCCGTCATGTTTGTCGCAATTATTTTTTTTGCTTAGTTTATAGTTCGCCCAGGCTTCAATTTTTTTTCTAGCTCCGCCACTGAATGGTACCACTATTCAAGGTGAAGACTTGTCCCGGGCTCAAGCTGAGCTCATGTTGGTTAGGCTCAATTTGAGCTCATATCCAGCTGACCACCTATGCAGGCACGGGGAATACCATCATGTCATCGGGATAACTTTAGGTGTTAATATGGACATGAGCTATTTGTGGTTGCCATGGAATTGAGCGACAAGAAGAAGGATGCCCGGTGAACCAAGAACAACTTTTCAACAATATCGAGCGACGGCAATCAGCAGATGGGAAAAGAACCAAGATATTGGCCCCCATGCCCCCACGTATACGGTGTGCAGTTTGACATCATCCGAATCATATAGATAAATATGTTTTCTTTTCCAAAATAAATTCAAACACCCTCGCATTTGCATCAATACGAGGAACACGGTCATCTTTACCGAAGTTCATGAAAGGCAAATGTCAAAGTCATTAACAATAAAAGTACAAAACACATACAACTATGGCAACAGTATTAAGAAGTCTATGAATTTAAGACCTACGACTTAGTCGACTTTTTACGCAGCAACTTATTCGGGAAGGGAAGAACACCCTCGTGTTAGGTTTTATAATAAGCTAAAAGCACCTCTCCTGGTTTGCAGCCAGTTGATTTTCGGTTCAGCATGCCTACTTCTCATCTATCCAATCCGTATGAATTTCAGTTGTATCACGACGAATATTTTTGTAATAGGGCAAAAATCTGAACAGTACGGAATTGAAAATAAGTTGTATGTTGGAGATAGTGTGGAGATAGTATTATGTTTTAGGCTCATATTGGTGTGTGATGTTATGATTATATAACTATTACATTACTCTCTATTCTCATTTATTGTTATGTCACTGAAACATCTTGGGATGTGGGATATCTCATACATCGCAAGTCGCGGAGGGATATCTGACCAATTAGATCCCGCCCTCATGATGAAGTGCTAGCGGCATCCATGGCTTCCTCGACGATATTCTTGACATCGTTGACGCAAGTGTCGGCACGGTCCGCGGGTCAGCCCTCCACAGCGAGGACGCCCGATGCAACCCATGTGTCCTGGCGTGGAAGTGTAGTTCACGGGTCCGCGGGTTGGTATAATTGTTTAGCTCTAGTGGTTGTTTGGCGTGGAAGTGTTCTCTTTGTTGTTCAACGAGTTTGTTGTTGTTCCAGCTACAAGATAAAATTTATCTTAAGGTGGAGTTCCTGCTACAAGATGAAAAGAGGCTAACTTCTCACAGGCGGAGCGACACCCGTCATCGGGGCTCTCACCGCGGTGCAGATCATTATGTCCATCTATAGATACATCTTGCAAACCGCGGGCTAGGTTTAATCACTTTACTGGAAGCGCTTCACATATGGTAAAATTTTGCTAGCTGACCCCGTTATTCTTTTTGTCTCTTCATTGTAGAGGTTGCTCCTAACCCGCATTTTGTGCTCTCACGTGCAGGCGCACCCTATATACTCCAAGAAAATGTAGTAATTTCAAATAAATTAAACAAATCGAATCCTTTTGGGAATCAAAGATAATCCAGTATTGTACTCGTATAAAATTGTTTGGCCAAGAAATGATTCACATTGACTTCAGGCAAAAAAAAAAATCTATGACGAATATAGCGCGAACAGTACTTTAATATAGGACCTTCAAGTCTGTTTTTTCACCCTGCAAACAAGAGAAGTTATTCCATGGTGAATCTTTCGTATACGAGTACAATACATGATCATCTTTGATCCCAAAAAGATTTGAATTTTTTTGACCTTTTCCTGAATTACTTTTTTTTAAAATATAGGGTGCGTTTGCTCCCAGGTTCACCAACGTATTTTTGAGGTTGTTCCATGTTAAAATCTTATATCTTCATGTGATCGGTTTTTGTTTGTTTTTCGTTATCTGCTTATCGAGTATATAACAGGAGTATGTACAGTTCGCCATCATCGTGATAAGCTAAAGTTTTTTTCTAATTAATTGATAATGACTAGTCGGTAATTTTCAGCATCCGGTGGTTTGATGAATCACTTGAATAATACACTTCACAGAAGAATGCACGCCCGGTGCAAAACAACTGTTTTACTACATCAAACCCACAGATTAGATAACAACAGACACAATCACGCACATAGAGCTCGGACCTTGTTCCAAAAGAAGAGATGATCAGGTACCGCTCACTCAAGGTCACGGCACAGTGCCAGCGATAGAGACCTGGTTTTCGTGTTTGATAACCGGTCGGTTGCTGTCGACGACGACGACGGCGCAGCGCAGAGCCGAACAAAATATCTGCGCGAGGCCACCACCGGATGCGCCTCGAGATCCACGCGCGCCGCAGCAAAAAAGGCTGACACGGCAGGCATGATAATCTAAGTGGATAATCCAGCCTCTGTCACTCATCACCCAGCCGCGGTAGCAACAACGACAGCTTCGTTTCTTAACTATTTGTGGATTTGATTCGATTTAATCAAATCCAGTCTCGTCTCCCCCACGAAGACGACGTCTCTCTGCCTCATCTCCTTTTGCCGCCGCTTTTTTGAGCGTCAGCACTATCCTTCTCGCCGGTGCGCTGATATCTTCACACGAGGTAAATACACCTGAAGTCCTACAATTTGTCCTCCATGTGAAGCTTTGGTCCTACATTTTGTAGAACGTGGTATTGCAGTCCTACAACTTGTATTTCGGATTCAAATCAGGTCCTCGCCAATCAGGAAGCGCCACGTGGTGTCCACACTGGCGAATTTCCGCGCGCTGGCCGTTGCGTTACTTTTGCTGATAGCCCCCTACACTTTCCAGTACTTGTGAATAGATCGCAACAATCACAATCTATTTTCCCCTCTCTGAAACCCTAGGCGATTCAGAGGCCATTCTGCGGCGATTGGCGCGGGAGGTTGCCGTTGAGCTGGTGTCGGAGTGAGAGGCGAGCAGTGCCGGAGAGGGGCGAGCTGGGAGCAACTTGAGAGGGGCTTCGACGAGGTGATGGCCGCGAGTGGAAGCAGCTCGCGCGCAGGTGATGCTGGACGCGGTGGCGGGACGAATTGGCCAGAGGAGGAGTGGGTGCAGACCGCCGTTTGGTACATGTCTACGGCGAGGGCGCCGGTGAGCACGACGGTGAGGACGGCTGGCACTGGATCCCCGGTAATTTCTCCTCGCGCCATATCCCATGTTGTTGTTCTTCCTTTTTTTTTGTACCGGCTTTCCTCTATGAAATTGTTGATGAATAATTCAGCTAAAAATGTGATAATTACTACATTGTTAGGTAAAAATGGAACCAGCCGTCAGTGATACTAGTAGGAGACTTGTGAGAGACATTGAGGAAGAAAATTCGTTGCTTTGGGAGAAGCTAACTCATATGGATCTGAAGTTGAAGAAGAGGAAAGCAAGAAAGATAGCAATGAAGAAGGCACATTTGGAGGATCTTAGAAGTAGAGATAGGAGAGAGCTCATTTTGGTGTCAATCTTAGTTACTTGCTTCTTAGTTTTTAGTGTTTGTGTTGTGATGCTCAAGCTGTGAGTGTGTGAGTGAAAATGTATCCACTGCTCAGGCAGTTTTCAGTTTTTAGCATGACAATGTATCCTGTTGGTACTATTTGAGCAATGAAAATGGATATTGAATATATGTGCTTCCACTGTTTTAGTTCTAGTATGTTTTGTTGTTCAGTTGCATATGTTGTTCAGTGATCTGAAGCATGTTTAACACCAACACGGCGGCGCCGCCCATTTATGGTCGCCGGCGTCAACTCCTGCACGGCGGCGCCGCCCATTTGTGGTCGCCAGCGACAGGTACACTTTTTTAAGCTTATATTGACAGCATTTTGGCAGATAAAATATGAATCACCAACAGGAGAAAATATATAATCTTAACAGCAACATAAATTCATTCAGTGCATTGCATTACAAGCATCTATTCAGTGCATTGCATTACAAATTGGAATGGGGGTCTAGAGGGACAAGAAGTTGTTGAAATCAAGTGGCTCCTCTTCAATGTTCATATCCTCATTGCATTGGTCATTTAAATCTGGTACTGAACTGGGTTGTCTGTCATCTCCAAATAGCATGTAGTACGTACTTCCAGGTCCAGTTCTGTAACCTCTTCTCTGAATGTTACATGTTGCTGCATCATCATTTTGGCTTCTAGTTCCACTTGTAGTAGCATCTGCAGCTCTTTTCTTTCCTACATTTCTTGTAGATTTAGCTAGTCCTAGTGTTCTCCCCCTTCCTCTGCCTCTTGCAGTCTCTGCACTTCTCCCTGCCCTTCCTCTACCTCTTGCAGTCTCAGCACTTCTCCCTGCCCTTCCTCTACCTCTTGCAGTGTCAGCCATTCTTGCTCTCCCTTCTGTAGTTGCAGTAGTCATTCTTGCAGCTCCTTGTGGCATGCTCTCTCTTGCAGCTACCACAAATTGACTCTCTGGCAATGGTTCTTGCACTACATCAACTGGTGCATGCGCTGCAGCCTACATCAAATGGTGCATTAGCTAACTGAAATAGTGACAATATAGTAATTTTATCTCTGTATAAATGAGCTAACTGAAACATTTACCTCCTGTCTCATCATATACACCATGTGATCATGTCTTACACTTGGGTCCAGCCTTTCATCAGGTGTTTGTGGGAATAGATTCTGTGGACAATAACAGAATTTGTTTACATGTATAGAAAGCAAGCAAGTGAATGATGTAAGATCAGGAATGTGCTGGTACTAACCTGCAATATCTCAGGCATATCAAAATCCTGATCTTCTCCAATGATACCATTCTGTTGATCTTCAGCAAGGCTTTGCATAAACTTCATGTGACCCTTCTTGTTGTGACCAGGTCGACCACAGACAGAGCAGTGGATCTGCCCTCCAGCTTTGGTAAACACTATCTTTCCTTTGACAAGTTTCTCTTCTGGTGCTTTTCTTCTATTTTTCTTTGGCCTTCCCATAACCTTTGTGAACAGAGGGGGTAGTACTGGAGGTGCATTCACTTTAGGCCAGAAAATTCTTCCTCTAAGTGGTGCTAAATTGAATCCATACGCTCTGTTGTATGCTTCCACTGTGTAGCAAGGGTGCACCAAATTGTCTGGTGTCATTCTGTCTAACCTGCAACAGGCAATTGCATGATGGCATGGGATGCCTGTTAGCTGCCACCTGTTGCAATCACAAGTTTTTAGTGACAGGTTAACACAGTAGCTTCTCTCTAGCTCATGTGCTAGCACTGAGAACTTGTGATCTCCACCTGGACTGACAATGCAATTCAAACTCAACTGTTCTAACTTGTCCAGTTTCTTTTTAATTTTTGGGCAAATTCTTCCATGCCACTTAGTACCATCTCTCTGCTTGGATAGATTTCTGTTCATTGCTTTGTAGAACAACATTTCAAGCATAGACAAAACAGGATTTTCCCTACATGGCAAGATGTAACTGTTGAACACCTCTGAATGGTTGTTCAGTAACATGTCACATTTACAGAAATCAGAGAAGAATGCCTTAATCCATGACTTGGGATCCAATGCTTCAACCCACATATATGCCTCCTTGCTGTCAGCATTCATCTTCTCCATGCTTTTCTCCCACTTTGGAATACTAGTCGACCTAGCAATAGCCCATAAGTTGTTTTTCAGTGTCTCTCCTCTGTGACCAGCCTTTTGGAAGTTTTGTATCAAATGCCTAACACAAAATCTGTGCTCTGCCTCAGGAAACACCTTTTCCACAGCCAGGATCAGACCCTTCTGCCTATCACTCATGATTGTCCAATGAGATGTGTTGGTGATATTTAGATCATCTTTCAATGTCACGTAGAAACCATTCCCATGCACTCTTGCATTCTACCTCAACCATGCCCATTGCAATGGGGAAGATGCAGTCATTAGGATCTATGGCAACAGCAGTCAGAAGCACTCCCTTGTATCTTGTCTTTATGTGACATCCATCTACACAAATCAGTGGCCTACATCCTGCAAGAAAACCCCTTTTGCAGGCATCATATGACCAATACATTGTTGCTAGATGCTCCTTAACCTCATCAGTCCCTGGCACATGAACTTTATTTGTGGACAAGAAAAAGGTAGAGCCAGGATTAGACCTCTTCAGTTCCTCACCATATTCCCTCAGTTGAGCAAATTGAGCTTCTTCATTCCCATGAATTTCCAGTAGGGCTGCCTTCCTTGCTCTTCCTAGCTTCCATCTGTCAGGCAATATATGATATTCACGCTGAACTTTGGTTGCAAATGTAGTTAGATCCATCTTCTGGTTGTCGCTAAATTCTTGAATGAACTGCTTGGCAAGAAAAGCAGCAGTCAGAACTCTCATTTCATAAACCTTTTCACATCTATGGTTGCCTTCATATTGAGTTATCACAAACCCACCACTCCTCCTCAAATCAAATCCAACTCTCATGTACCAGGGGCAACCCACATCACAAACAACATGCAGTCTAGTTCTATCATTTTTGATCCTCCTAATCTTCACTTTTTCCCTGACAATGTATGCATTTAGTGCTTGTCTTGCCTCCTCTATGTTTGCAAATTGCAATCCTCTCTTCAGGATGGGCCTATCCATGTCAACTTCTGGATTAAATGCATTCATCTTGGCTAGTAACAGGTCCCTTTCTCCTTGTTGCAGATTCAAGTCAGTGTCATCCAGTGTTGCTTCATCTTCATTATCATCAATTGGAATCCTCTCATTGTTGTCATTAACATCTATGTCAACATTGTCCAGAAACAAGTCATCATCCCCATCCTGTGCATCATAGTCACTGTCACACCAATCACTCCCACTGGAACTATCGGAATCAGCAACATGTGATTGGTCACACTCTTCCCCAGGTTCATGTGCAACAACAATTGATGTAGATTGTGCTGCCAGTGATCCTTGACCACTATCAGTTCTTGCTTGCCTAGCAGCAACTGGCTCATGTACTGCAAATGCATGTCTGCTGAGGATAATGTCAGATCTTATGATCCTCACCCAATTGTTGTGATCAACAAAGATAGCCAGACTCTTATCAAGTGCAGTAGCTCTTCTCATTTCGATGCAGTGAGCTTCAGTGACAAGTGGCATCAATCCTTCATACAAACTCTTCCCAGGGTACATCCAGTATACATGAACCTTCTCATCCCTCCTACATCCGAGGTATGAAAGGATTTCATCCACTTTTGCATTGGACCACTCATCAATCAACAGGTTGTCAAAGACTGAGATTGAGTCATTCAAATACTCCAAATTTGCACCAAATCCAAAGGAAGTACCATCGTGGCTAACTTCAACGGAAAACAGGTTTGGTCCAAGCAGTGGATCAGTCACTGCAATGCAAAACAATGCAGTAAATTCAGTCTCAGACTCTGAACATGCACTAACAGTAAAAGACACTAAATTCAGAATTAAGGATTTCTAAAACGTGTGTAAATCTTGAACTTTTTTGCTCTACGCAACGTCACGGACTCACAGTAACATAAAGAACACCTCAAACCAACGATCAAACAACTATATCATCAGATTGAACGCAAACAGTACCCGCTTTTTCGCGAAACAGGGCAGAATCAAACGGACGATTTAGCCTAAGATTTGACAAAATAGCTTGCACACTAGAACGAGTCGTTGATTTTGCCTGGATTTCGTGCGAAAAAATGGATCAATCAGACCTTGATTTGGCCCTCCACATGAACACCACGGCGGCGAGAAACGACGAACACGGAGCGGAGGAGAGGAAGGAGACGATGGAAGGGTCCGTACCGTACGCGGGCGGGTCATCCATCCAGAGCCGCTCGCGAATCCCCGGCGGCGGCGGCTCCATTGACGGCAACCAGAATTCTCCACGGCGCGAGTGGAGCGGCCTGGCAGTTCTTCGACGAACTGCACGATCGAGCCGGCTTAATTTAAGGAGCAGAGGGAAGCGAGCGGGAGGACAAATAAAGTGAGGGGGTTTTCTGCAAAATGTTCAACGTGACAAATATCCACCAGCGTGGCGCGGATTTCGCCTGGCTGCCAGCGACTCGGACTCCACGTAGGCTCAATCCGCATCTGAGGACCTGGACGTCACATCAAACACAAGTTCTAGGTCTGCAATACCACGTTCTACAAAATGTAGGACCAAAGCTTCACATGGAGGACAAATTGTAGGACTTCAGGTGTATTTACCTCATCTTCACACAGGTATAGTATTTTGGAGATTATTATCTTGATGCAGAAATGACCGCTCTACAAAACATGCCTTCCGTTTTATAATTTTTGTCCTAGTCCGCCTATAGACAGCCAGTCGGCGACCCAACATCACTCCATTTCATTGCCCTCCCATCCACCCTAGGACACCACAGCCGATGCACCTCGCGCCGCCTCCATCCCTAGCATCGAAGCCCCTATCGAAGCATCTTCGCCGCGGCACCGAAGAAGCCGAAGACCAAGCTCACGCTATCACAGAGAAACGTTGAGAGCAGGAAGGGCCGTTTCGAAGAAAGGCCACGGCCAAGCGAGAGCGCAAAGCAACCACCACGGAAGGGCAATGGGACACAGACTATCTAGCGGCTATACACACGAAGGCTACCACGGATGCACTCACCTCCACAGTCGCGCAACTAGCCCTCCTCATACTCAACGGAACACACACTCACATTTGGCCGTGACCGGCACCGATAGTGCAATGGCGGTGAGATCTGGCTCGTCTAGCAGACTGCTTATTATTCCAAAACCACCTTGAGGCCAACGTGGCGGATATGCATCACTCGCTCTCCAGTAGACCGGGGTGCCGCCCAGGTTCTCCATGATCAATGGTGGCCAAGGGGTGAACAAGATGGGTCCGGGCTCGACATCCATGATGAACCATTGGTTGTGGACGAGCTCATGCTCGACCCCCGTAATGCAAAAGGCCCGAAGCATACATGGAGCTTGAGGATAAGATGATATACGAGACGGGTCGGGGTGTGGATGACAATTGGACAAGATCAAATTAGTGGTGCTGAGGAAAAGTGGGAGCATATTGGAAGAGAGTGTATGACTACTTCCACGAGCATAGAAGCTTTGGGGAAACACGCTTTGAGAGTGACCGCAACGAATTGTCCATTCAAAAGAGGTGGTCATTTTTCAAATCGAAATGCAACAAGTTTTGTGCGGCGCATGATCATGTGCTCAAATGTCGTGTGAGTGGAGTCGGCGTCAAGGACATACGGTGGTGAACCATTTACCTTGACACATTGTTGGAAAGAGGTCAAAGAATGTCCCAAGTTTCAAGATGGCTATGAGGCCTACGAGAAGGCATTTCTTGGAAGCAAGAATGCCAAGGAAGAAATGGTGATTAACCTTGATGGTGACGACCTTGCTTGATCACGAGCATCCGTGTGGGATGGCTGCAAGGGCACAAGGCAACAAAGGCCAACATGAAGGGTGATGCCTTAGTACTTCATTTGTCTGGGACATTGAAGGACTTGTATGCCAAAAATAAGATTTCAAACGAGAATAGGGATGAGTGGAAACATCGGGACAAGGAAGAAGACATGAAGAACTACTACGATGTACAAAAATGAAATCCTGAGATTGATGAGGCCAATGCCCGACCAAGAGCCAAGCCGGTGGAGCTCAAGGAAAAGGAAGTGGAGCTCGATGCATTGGCAAGGGCAAAGAAGGTTGAGCTCAAGCAATGAAAAGTTGAGCTCAAAATATGCTCCAAGGAGAACTTGATCATGTCAACCATCATGGTCCCAACGAGAAAGGTTTGGTTCGAGAAGCAGCAAAATATGAATCGAGGATCGATCATGGTTTAGTTGTCAGTCGATATTTATCTTGTTATTTGTGTGATTCTTTATGAACTCTGTCCCGAATTATTAGCTATTTTTCCATCTATTTTGCTCCCATTTTTGATGAATTGATATATTTTTGCTAAAACAGGGAGGATATGGCTAGACCACTATCCACGCGGCCATCCAAACGGACAAAATTGACCACAAAACATGTCCGATTTGGATGGCGAAGTTGTAGATGCTCTAACAGATCCCATCACAAATGTCCATTGAAAATTTGAAGGGCTCGGTCTGAACGAAGGAAATTTGTATAATGCACTCCAGAATTCCAGGATCAGGTGTTTTAAATTTAGGAAGAGGCTAGCAGACTGCTACAAATGTTATTAACATTTATCTACATCTCCAAAAAAGAGGCCGGAGCCCCCATTTCCCCCTCCCCCGCTCTCGGTTAGCTACAGTCCCTGCTCTCCTCCTTATCCAAACCGGGCCGCTCCTTCCTCCTCTCCGCCGGAATAGCCGGCTGGAGTTGGAGAGGAGAAGGCGCCGGAGTAGATCTTAGGTGTAGGAGTAGGTTTTTCGGCTTCTTGCCGGTTTTTTGGAGTTTGGCAACTGGATCTCCGGCCAGGATCTGGTGCCTCTGGTGGTGGCTTGGCGGAGGCGAGCTCAAATGGTGGGAGCAACCGCGGCGGGCCTTATGCTCCAGAATCTCCTTCAATATAGGGCCCCGTAGATGCTTTCTTCTTTGCAGGTGTGCGGTGACTGCTCTGCTCCTCCTGGCTGGCCGTGGCGGCCGGGGGGGAGAAGCACGGCGGTGCTCAAGATCTTTGCAAGGTTTAGTCCCTGGCGGGCCATGCTGGTGAGGGGGAACTGCCTTGCCTTCCCCTGCAAAGTTTGGAGCTAGTAGGGCTAGCTGGTGCTATCTGCTGAAGGGCAGCACAACCCTGTCTCTTTCTCTGTCCGGCCATGGTGGCGAGGGGAGAAGAGGGGGCGATGTGGTGTTTTCGATCAGGCGGCGCCAGCTCTATCCTTGGTGGTTCTTCGTCAAGCGCAACTACACAGACGGCACCATGGCCGTTGCGATCTACAGCCGGCAAGGCGGCTGTTTCTCAACCTCCGTGACGGAGGCTTCTCCCTGTCCCTGTTGGAGCTCGACGCCTCCTCGCTGCCAAGTGATTCATTCCCGGCGGCTTGGAGGTAGCCAGCAGGGGTGGGTTCTCGCCGGAAGGAAGAGTTCGAGCGGCTTCTCTCCACTCCTTGGCGGCGACGCTTCGAGGATACCGGCGAGCGGTGGCGGTGAAGCTCCAGGACCTGATTGCTTTTTCAACTTTTGTTCTGGGGTGTGTTTTGTAAATGTGCAGGCCTTATCCTCAAATACTAGGTTCTTTAGGACGAGTGTTATAAAGGGCCTGTCTGCAATTTGTACTCATCACGTATCACTTTAATGGAATACCACCTTCTATTTCAAAAAAAAAATCTCCAAAAGAGCAGAAAATGTTTCTCTTGTCAGCAGGCACATGTGGAACTGCAGAGTGACACACACAGTAGGGTATGGTCGTTGTAGTCAACATGGCTAGAGCAGGATCATTGCCGAGACCCAGGCATACAAAAATACCGGAATAAAAATACATGGCCAGTACAAAACAGTCGTCCTGCATAGTTTAAAAAAACGCAAGTACTACAACAACAGCACATGGAAAGAATGGTGGAAACTAAAACTAGAATTAAACACTAAAACTGGAATTAAACCTGCAGCATAAATCAAGATGATCAACTGTACAAATCAAACTCCTTTCTCCGCTACGCGGCCCTCCTCCTCTACATCGTCGGTGGCGCAGTAGGGCTTGTGTTTCGGCGTCGATTGGGCGTGGTGATCGTCGCCACGCCGGTGGGCGTTCTTATAGCACTCGTGTTGGGCTGGAAATGGCCGTCGGGCGCATGAAGTATTCCGGTCGCGGTGGGAAACAGGAAACAAGCGTGAGCGAGAAACTGGAGCCACCATGGGCGGGAATCAAACGAAAGCGCGGGAATCATCTACTGCGCACGCGTGAAGCCGGTGACGGCCATTACCATCCCATCACCATTAGGCAGAGCGACATCGTTGACAGCGGGCAGAGGAGGGCACTTTGGGCCGGGCTGCTGGACGGATCACCAAACCAAAACAGATAGACACCCCCAAATTGTCCCAGGCCGACCCAAACAGATAGAAACGGACCATTTAGGTCGCCGATTTGGGCCAGCCCGCTCGAGATGCCCTAAGGACATATCATGGCCATTGTTCGTGTCCTCCTCCTCTTGCCGTCGATTCGGCTACCAGACATCACTCCACTCCATTGCCTTCCCCATCCAACCTTGGATACCATGGCCGATGCACCTCCCACCGCCTCCATCCTCACCGTCGAAACCCACGTCAATGGCAGCGCCACAGCCACCATGACACTGAAGAAGATGAAGGTCGAGCTCACGCCATCACATAGAATCATCGAGAGCAGGAAATGGCATTTCGGAGGAAGGCCAAGCGGGAGCTAAAGGTCACAACGGGACGTGAAGTATCTAGCGTCTATATAGTCGAAGCCCACCATGACTGCCCACACTACCACAGTCGCGCAGCTAGCCTTCCTCATAGTCAATGGAACACGCTCCCACATTTGGCTGCGATCGGCGTCGGCAATGCCATGGTGGTGAGATCGGGGTCGTCCGTGACCCGACCGCTTATTATTCCAACACCACCTCAACACAGATGTGTGGGTATGCGCCCGTCTCCCTCCAGCAGACCCGGGTGACGCCCCGGTACCCCTCCTCCCCTCGGGATGGGTCGGCTGAGGTGGGCGAGTCCATGTCAACGGAACCCTCCATCGCGTCCCTTGACCTCAACCGCATACCGGTCACCGGCGTGTCACCGATGGTACGATCGAAGACCCCTCGGGCAATCCCTGCCAACTTGTTCCCGGACGCCCACAACCTTTACGAGGAAATGTCAGCTCTGTTTGACCCGGCCACGATGCAGCCGGCCACCACGCCGGCCAATGTGGGATACTATGATGAGGAGAGCATCATGGAGGACATGATCAATGGGCGCCAAGGGGCTGAACAAGATGGGCTCGGGCTCGGCATCGATGATGATCCATTGTTTGTGCAGGAGCTCACCCAAGCCTCCAATACTCAAATGAGACGTCAAAGAAAAAAGATCGAAGTATAAACGGAGCTTGAGGATGACAACCAGACACCATTGAATTAGTGGTGCCGAGAAAAAGCGAGGAGCATATTGGAAGAGAGTCCATACCTACTTCCACGAGCATAAACGCTTAGGGGAAAACCTGTTTTGGAGTGACCGGAACGAATTGTCCATTCAGAAGAGGTGGCCGTTTGAATCGAAATGCAACAAGTTTTTTGCGACACACGATCATGTGCTCAAATGTCGTGTGAGCGGAGTCAGCGTCATGGACATGGTAATTTTCGGCCCTTGTTGTATCGTTGTTTGTGCTCAAACGTTCTTGTACATACATGTATTTTCATCTTATTGTTTCTCTCGTATACGTGAATGCATGGCAAGCTTTGGATTATTTCAAAGATGTCAACGGTGATAAACCATTTACCTTGCCACATTATTGGAAAGAAATCAAAAAATGTCCCGAGTTTCAAGAGGGCTATGATGCCTACAAGAAGGCATTGCTTGGAAGCAAGAATTCCAAGGAAGAAGAAGATTGACCTTGATGGTGCCCAACCTTGCTCGAGCACAAGCACCCGTGTGGGACGGCCTCGGGAGCACAAGGCTGACATGAAGTGTGATGCCTCTGTATTTCATGTGGCTGGGACGTTGAAGGACTTGTTTGCTAAACAGGAGATTTCAAATGAGAAAATGGATGAGAGGAAACACCGGGACAACGAAGAAGCCATGAAGAATTACTATGATGTACAAGAATAAAATCTTCAAATTGATGAAGCCAATGCTCGACCGAGAGCCAAGGAGGTGGAACTCAAGGAAAAGGAAGTAGAGCTAAATAGATTGGCAAGGGCAAAGGAGGTTGAGCTCTAGCTAAAGATATGCTCCCAAGAAACTTGATCATGTCAACCATCTTGACCATCATGGCACCAAAGAGAAAGGCTTAGTTGCTAGGTTCAAGAAGAAGCAAAATATGATCCAAGATCGATCAAGATTGAGTTGATCACTCGATATTTATCTTGCTATTGGTGTGATTGTTTGTGTACTATGTTCCAAGTGGTGATCCTTTTGGTGGTAAAACAGGGAGGACATGGCCACCAAAACGAACAAAATCAGACATAAAACGTGTCCGATTTGGATGGTGACGTTGGATATGCCCTAACAGATCCCATCACAAATGTCCATTGAGAATTTGAATGGCTTGGTCTGGACGCAGAAAATTTTGTATAATGCACTCCAGAATTCCAGGATCAGGTGTTTCAAATTTAGTTAGGCTAGCAGATCGCCACAAATGTTGCTAAATATCTACTCTACCTCTCCAAAAGAGCAGAAAATGTTGCTCTGGTTGGTCAGCAGCCACATGTGGAACTGCAGAGTGACACACACACACACAGTAGGTAGTATGGTCGTTGTAGTCAACATGGGTAGAGCAGGATCATTGCCGAGACCCAGGCACACAAAAATACCGGAATAATAACACATGGCCAGTACAAAACAGTCGTCCTGCATAGCTTGAATAAAACGCAAGTAGTACTACAACTACAACAGCACATGGAAAGAATGGTGGAAACTAAAACTAGAATCAAACACTAAAACAGAATTAAACCTGCAGCATAATAAATCAAGATGATCAAACTGTACAAATCAGACTCCCTTTCTTCCTCCTGAACTGGGACCCGCTGGAGCGGTAACCATCACACCCATGTCAACATGACAATGATTCATCACGGATCAATCCAACAGAATAAACAGACAAAAAAATACAACAAAAAAAAAGGCCAAATGGACAAGCAAGAAGTGTTGCTCTTGCATTGGATTGCTTCAGTAGCTTTCTTGCACTCCATCATCCAATTCTCAAATCCTCCTAGCTCAGAAATCCAATGATGGTCTCCCAAGAAAAGACACCAGGGCTCGATTCTAGCCCTCCTCCCTATGGGATATGGATATGCTGTTAAGCAGTGACCCACTAGCACGATTGCGATATGATCAATGGCAGATTCAGAAGATTTTGCTCGTGGCGAGCTTACTGTGGTGAGCCGTTGTCGGGACGGTCTTCCTCTGCTCCTTCGCCGCTGTGGTCGCCGTCCTCTTCGCCCTCGTTGTCGCCACCGCCGCCGCTGCCGTCGCGCTGCTGCTCCATCTCCTGCTGCTGGCTCTCCTCCTGCTGCTGCTGCTGCTCTCCGCCCCCGTCGCTGCGGGGGTAAGCATTGAGCCCCGCGAGCATGCCGATGCTGGTGTTGGGCATGCCGCCGCCGCCGCTGCCTCCCATCACGCCGGCGCTGCCGGGGTAGTGAACCCTGGACATGAACTGCAGCGGCGCCTGCACGGTGCTGCTCCCCCCGCCGCCGCCGCCGAAGGACCACATGGGCTGCTCGGTCGGCCGAGCCACTGCGGCGGGGCTGGCCGACACGGGCAGCATCCAGAACGCGCCTCCAGGCGCCGCGCTGTTGGGCGCCATGGCCCACATTGCGGTGGCCGCCGGCGGCGGCTGCTGCTGCTGCTCGCGCGCGGCCTTGGGATCTTGCCGCTCGTCGTCCTCCTTGAAGAGGTCCTCCCGGTACCGCTTCCTCATGAAGGCGCCGGCGTTGCTGGGGTCCTGGGGCGGCTCCTGCGCCGGCGGGAGGAGGTGGTGGTGGTAGCCGAGCATGGTGGACATGTCGTGCTGCGGGTGGTGGTGCGGGTGCAGGGCCAGGGCGGGGAAGGGCGCGTTGCGGCTGGCGGCGGAGGCGGCGCGGGTGATGTTGAGGGAGGAGAAGTTGGCCGGGATGGTGCCGGTGCCGGTGGCGGCGAGGATGGCCGGCTCCGCCTGCTGCAGCAGCCACTCGATGGTCTCGCCGTCCGACTTGTGGCCGAGCTCCCGCGTGAGCTGGAACACGCGCGCCGCGCACAGCGCCGGCATCCGTATCCTCCGCCCGCGGCCGTCCACCTTGGTGTGCCGGTCCTTGGACGGCCGCTTGGCCAGCGTGCCCGCCGACGACGGGGTCACCGGCGCGACCGCCTTCTTGTCGGCGGAGGACGGCGCGGCCTGGTCGGCGACGACGGGGGTGATGGCGAGCGTGCCGATGAACTGCTGCTGCGGCTGCTGCACGCTGTTGGGCTCCGCCGGGCCGGCGTAGTAGAACGGGTGGTGCTGGTGGTGGTCAGGAGCGCCGCCACGGCTTCCGCTCGTGCCGCCGCCACTCCCCCCGCCGCTGTTGCTGCTCGACGGCGCGCCACCGCCGCCCCCGCTTCCACCCCCACCGCTTCCGCCGCCATGGTCCATGCGCGCGTCGAACACTTGACCGGCCCGGCCCTCCCAAGAAGGAAGAGGAAAGGCGGCTCCTTTGGGCTGCGGGGCGGCGGTGAAGCACGCGCACGGGCAGTCGTCCGCCGGAGTTAGGGTGGAGGATGGAGAGGAGCACGTGCTGGGCACGCACGGTGGGGCGGGGTGGTGGCCGGGCCAGGTGGGGCTGGGAGGAGCCGCAGGGGAGCGGGGGCGGGCGGAGGAGGGGAGAGAATGGTGGGAGAGAGACAGACAGACAGGGAGGGAAGGGTGGGGTTCCCCTTGGCGATTGTTTATGCCCTTTTTCTATCATGATTCTATAAACCCTAGCCAAGATATTGGGCACTGCACTGCTGCCCCCCTCTCCATTTCCACTTTTGCTGCACCATTATTCCAATTTATTCCTGAGTGCTAGAATCCTAATTTGTTCCGATCAATGTACAAAAGTACTACCAGAAACATAGCTGGTGCCCATTTTATCACGAGCGTTACACATTTTTTACACAAAGTTAAACAAAAATATATTAGGATCTACAATGGTTTTGTTGCTGCGGTTGTAATAAAACTTTCCAAAATGAGCATATTTTCTTTTTAACCATGATCAGCATTCCCATTTTAATTCTCGAACAGTTCTATAATGTCGCGAAAAGATATTGGGTGGTGGCGTCACTTTATCCATCTCCACCCTCGTTGCACATGATTTGGATTTTTTTGTTGTTGTTGATTACTTGATGTTATAAGGCTAATTCGTTCTCGTGAATGTGAGAAGCATAGGCATAGGTGATGAGAAGTTAATCTGATTCTAAAAGAACATAAAAAAGTTGAATTCTTTCTCACGCCAACTCAATTGTTTCACATGTTCGACAAAAATGGGGTAGATGGATATATAATTGTTGCAGCCTGGAAAGACATTTGCTCCAGCACATGCGAAGAGGAGCATACTCATTAACGACGGTCAAATGCGCACACACACTTCATTATTTAGTTCTTGGCACGGTTCTACGGTTCCGTGGATCTCACGCTACTCGGTAGCAAGCAGTGAAGCGAAATCTTCACACTAATATTTTCAATTAAATAGGTACCTCAATAAATCGTCTACTCCCTTCGGGCCAAAGTAATTGACCCAGGACGGAGTACCAAAATTGATTCGAGCAGGAGGGAGTAGCAAATTTTGGCTCATTTATTCATTTCTTAATGGATGCATTGTATCTTCATTGAAATATATTTCTCACATTGGATGACAGCTAGGTTGTGTAGTAAAGAGTTAAAGAGACATGTTAATAAAAATTGACATAAAACATATATAATCCATGTTTGCTAGGAATAGGACATTGAAATTTTAAGTCCATGTATCTTGATGGTGGTGATACAAAGTTGAATAGATTCTAAGAGAAGTACAATAAACATAGATGGGGCAAAGTTGTCCATTTTATCACTAGCGTTACACATTTTTTTTACAGAAAGTTAAACAAAAAATATATTGGGCCCAGTCCATCTACAATGGATATATTGCTGCAGTTATAATAAAACATTCCAAAATGAGCATATTTTATTTTTAACCGTGATCAGCACAATGAGCATGTATGGGTGATCTAGAATTATAGACACTTTTCATTTTAGTTCTCGGACGGTTCTATACTGCCGCGAAAAGATATTGGGCTGCTCCCTCTTTTTATCCATCTCCACTCTTGTTGCACCGTGATTTGGATTTATTTTTTTTGTTCATTACTTGACGGTAGAAGGCTAGTTGTTCTCAGTGAATGTGAGAAACATAGGTATAGCTGATGCGAAGTTAATCTGATTCTAAAAGAATATACAAATTTAAACCTTTTTTCGCAGCAACTCAAGTGTTTCACATGTTCGTCAAAAATAGGGTAGATAGATATATAATTGTGCAAAGGATAAAAACAATTTGCTCAAATTTGCTCTGGCACATGCGAAGGGTAGCATACTCATTAACGACGGTCAAATGCGCGCACACACACTTCATTATTTTGTTATTGGCACTGTTCTCCGATTTCGTGAATCACACGCTACTCGGTAGCGAGTAGTGAAGCGGTCAAGCGGACTCTCCACATTAATATTTTACATTAAATAGGTACCTCAAGAAATCATCTAATCCCTCTAGACCAAAGTAATTGGGGCAACAAGGAGTACCAAAATTTGGCTCCATTTATTTATTTGTTAATGTATGCATAATGTGTTTATTGAAATATATTTCTCACATCGAATGACAACTAGGTTGTGTAGTAAAGAGTTAAAGAGGGGTAAAGTTAAACAAAATAGGTTGATAAAAACTGACATCAAATATATAACCCATTTTTATGGGCATAGTCCATCACATGACATTGAAATTTTAAGACCATGCATCGTGATGTTGGTGATACAAAGTTGAATCGACTCTAACCAAAGATGCAAAGTTGAATCATTTGCCACGACTACCTAAGTATTACGCATCTTCTAGCGAGAAGGTAAATGGAGATATGTTTGGTTCATTCCATTCACAATGGATGATCCGTCGCATCCTAGATAAAATATTTGTTCTCATTTGCTCCAACACATATTGAAATAGAACATTCTTATTTTCATAACCACGATCAAACACACCGAACAACACATCCTTGTATAGTTCTTAAATCGGGTCTATGGCGTCGTGAAACTCAATCAACTCATAACTAAGTAGTGAAGCGGAGTCACTAACATGATTTTTTTTTTCATGTTGAGTATGTACCTAAAAATATCATCTAGCCAAAATTTGGACCCATTTATTAGTTTCCAAATGGTTGCATGGTGATTTATTGGAATATATATATGTCGCAGCGGGTGACAACTAGATTATGTAGTAAAGAGTTAAATATAGGCAAAGTTAAATCAAAACGGCCCGCTCATTCTTATCCTCTCCTCTCCCTCTCTCTTGCTACAGTATCTTAGGGAGCTCACAAACTCGCCGGGCCAATCCGAGGCCAAACTCGCCGGCGAGGCCGGTCGAGGGAGGCGGAGGAGCGGCGCCGGAGTTCTTCTTGTATATAGTAGATGTAGGGTTTGGCCTTGTGCCAGTAGGTGGCGTTTTGCCGGGTGGTTTCCGTCGGTGTCTCTCGGCCAGATCCGGCGGTGGTGGCTGATCTTCTCTGTTGCTGTCCATGGGACGGCGGTGGGGAGGACTTCTGCCAGCCATGCCTTAAATAAGGCCTTGCCCAGGTGCGACACCAGCAGGTGGTTGCTCGCTTCTTCTTCGGCCTACCGTGGCGGCGAGGGAAGAGGAGCTGGCAGCAATCGGCAACTTCAAGTTCGTCACCTGGAGGTTCCCTTCTCTCTGCTGCTCTCGCACGGCGGCAGCTGGTGGTCTGGCTTGCTCTCAGGTGAGCTCCTCTGGTGGGAGGTCGCTTCTGAGAGCATCCAGGACGGGGAAGTCAATAAGTGCGGTCTGGCTCTCTTCTTGAGCTCTGCATCGACAAAGGGGTGGCTCCTTCTGGCCGGCCGGGGTGGCGAGGAGAAGGGGATGCCTTTGCTGCTGCTTCACAGATCAAGAAGAAGCCCTCTTCAGCGCTCTACTGGTGGCTTGACGGTGTTCTTCCTCCTCTCGGCCTGCCATGGTGGCGAGGGAAAGGATGAGGACCACCTCAAGCTAATGGTGCATCAGCGCTGTTCTGGGGAGTGTTTGGAGCTTCTTCTCCCCTGGGCGGTTCTCAAGCGACGGCCACTGCTCGCCGCCGCTATCTTTGGTCAGGAGGCTGACCCCGCCTCGCTCGGCAGCCATGCCTGCCTAAGTGTCTTCTTCCTCTGCGTGAGGAATATCTCCAGCCTTGCCGCATCCGTTCAAGCCTCTGCTAGGCCAAGTGGTTTCGTCCCCGGCCTGGATAGAGGTGGTCGCTGCAAGCTGTTCGTCGCCGGCGGAGAGTTTGGACTCGATTGTGTTTCTGCAATCTTCTTTGGGGTGAAGTCTAGATATGTCAAGGACCTGGTTGTAATTTTTTTTTCTTTTCGTGTCCTCCTTGTAAAACTTTGCCCACCGCCGTAATGAAAGCTCCAGGCCCTTCGAGGCCTTATCTGTTCAAAAAAAAAAAGTTAAATCAAAACATGTTATAATAGTAAACATCAAATACATAATCCAACTTTTCAAGAGATGTAGTTCATCTTTGGACGTTGAAATTAAGGCAATGCATGCATGGTGATGGATAGTGGTAGCACCTTTTCTCTCTTTTTCTCCATAGCTTCTTTGTAGTCCTTTCTAGCTCTTTGGAGTTTGGAGGCAAGAGCCGCTCCAAAGCGGCCGGGAGAGGGCAAGGCAAAGTCGGGCCAGCCGCGGCCGTGGGGCCTCGGGGCGATGGATGGATGGATGAACTGTGATCCGTGGAGATCGATCGATCCTCTTTGCGCCAAGCGCAGCGGAAAGCCCCGCATGTGCACGCACAGTCTGTCATCCATCGTCACGCCCAAAAATTTGAAATCTCTTTAGCACTAGTGTGACCTACAGCCAGGTACACGTACGGGCTTATCCACTACGATTTTGAGCTCGTAAGAATTTGTGATGTTGATGGAATGCATCGCAGTTTTATTTCCGTTTCGTATACATATGGATCATGCTTTTTGTTAATTTACTTCAATTCTGACATGTAGATACATGTTTCAAGAAGCACCATCCGAAATGCACGCCATGAATTTTATGGTTGTTTGGCTGTAGCACCATGGATCATGTTTGTGTCCCATACTCAACAAACGTTTCCCTCGCTACGTTCTCGAATTTTATGGAAAAAATAAAATATACCGTACTTATATTTCCACAAAAATAATCACGCTGTGTACTCGATTTTGAAATGAACCCAGCACTAGAAAACGCTCTCCAAGAGTTGGTCGAGATTGCAAGGTGTTGCTTCGGACACTTCTTTGTGCTTAGAGTATCTCCACCGTTAGCCCTCAAATAGGCGTCGGCAGGGGCGTCAGCACCTCCGTTTGGGGGTGTCAGCACTGCATCCTTTATTTGGAAGAGCTGTTCCCACACCGGCGCCCCCAAAACAACGGCCCCGATAGATGTTTTGAATTAAATTCGTAAATACATGCATGGAAAATTGAATAAGAAATATTTTATTTCACAAACTAATACATAATTGGGAACGTGGTTTACATGAAGATATAATTTGGAACATGGTTTTCCACAAACTAATACATAGCTTGAACCATGGTTGACACAAATATAAAACGTTGCAAAAACAACTAAACCTAACTAGGCCGGTCATCGCAGGTTTCGTGTGTTCGCTGCGAAGAAAGAACACTCGAGGGCACACCCATTCCCAAACTGGAAAATCCAGCTGGCGAGGGTGCCCCTGTTGGTTCTTTTGATGAAGAACATCCGAAAACATGCGAGCCGATATTCGCTGCGAAGAAACAACACTCGTCAGTCGTCCTCCTCGGCGCTGTCGACGTGGTGGTTCCGGCGGCAACGCGTGTCGTCGAACACCTTGTCGCTCATGTCCCTATCGCCGAAGTAGCAAAACACGAGCACGAAGCCGGCTTGGAGGCTGTGGTGGCGCGCGAACTTCTCCCAGCCGATGTGGAGGTACATCTTGCCGCGCACGTCGTAGATCACGTCCACGATCCATCGGTAGTAGCCGCACGAATCCTCCCGCAGATGCAGCATGCCCGGGCGGTCGTCGCCGGCGACGAAGTCGGCGAAGGTGTCCGGCAGCCTCTGGATGCCTCGTGGGTCGCCCTTGAGGACGAGGACGAACTCGAACAACACGAGCCCCTCCTCGTCCATCTCCGACGATGAAGACGACGACGTCGCAGGCGATGGAGTGTGTGCACCTCTGCTGCGGCTGATGGCGTGTATTTCACACGTTCGTTGGGCAACCCCAAGAGGAAGGTATGATGCGCACAGCAGCAAGTTTTCCCTCAGAAAGAAACCAAGGTTTATCGAACCAGGAGGAGCCAAGAAGCACGTTGAAGGTTGATGGCGGCGGGATGTAGTGCGGTGCAACACCGGAGATTCCGGCGCCAACGTGGAACCTGCACAACACAACCAAAGTACTTTGCCCCAACGAAACGAGTGAGGTTGTCAATCTCACCGGCTTGCTGTAACAAATGATTAACCGTATTGTGTGGAAGATGATTGTTTGCGAGAGAAAATAGTAAAAACAAGTATTGCGACAGATTTGTATTTCGGTATTAAAGAATGGACCGGGGTCCACAGTTCACTAGAGGTGTCTCTCCCATAAGATAAAAGCATGTTGGGTGAACAAATTACGGTCGGGCAATTGACAAATAGAGAGGGCATAACAATGCACATACATGACATGATAAGTATAGTGAGATTTAATTGGGCATTACGACAAAGTACATAGACCGCCATCCAAGCTGCATCTATGCCTAAAAAGTCCACCTTCGGGTTATCATCCGAACCCCTCCGGTATTAAGTTGCTAACAACGAGACAATTGCATTAAGTATGGTGCGTAATGTAATCAACAACTACATCCTCGGACATAGCGCCAATGTTTTATCCCTAGTGGCAACGGCACAACACAACCTTAGAACTTTACGTCACTTGTCCCAGGTATCAATGCGGGCATGAACCCACTATCGAGCATAAATACTCCCTCTTGGAGTTAAAAGTAAAAAACTTGGCCGAGCCTCTACTAGTAACGGAGAGCATGCAAGATCATAAACAACACATGTATAATAACTTGATAATTAACATGACATGGTATTCTCTATCCATCGGATCCCGACAAACACAACATATAGAATTACGGATAGATGATCTTGATCATGTTAGGCAGCTCACAAGATCCAACAATGAAGCACAATGAGGAGAAGACAACCATCTAGCTACTGCTATGGACCCATAGTCCAGGGGTGAACTACTCACTCATCACTCCGGAGGCGACCATGGCGGTGTAGAGTCCTCCGGGAGATGAATCCCCTCTCCGGCGGGGTGCCGGAGGAGATCTCCGAGAATCCCCCGAGATGGGATCGGCGGTGGCGGCGTCTCGATGGGTTTTCCGTATCGTGGTTTTTCGCATCGGGGGTTTCGCGACGGAGGCTTTAAGTAGGCGGAAGGGCGAGTCGGGGGCCCGACGAGGGGGCCACACCATAGGGCGGCGCGGGCCCCCCCGGGCCGCGCCGCCTTGTGGTGTCGCCACCTCGTGGCCCCACTTCGTATGTTCTTCGGTCTTCGGAAGCTCCGTGGAAAAATAGGCCCCTGGGTCTTTGTTTCGTCCAATTCGAGAATATTTCGTTACTAGGATTTACGAAACCAAAAACAGCGAGAAAACGGAAGCTGGCACTTCGGCATCTTGTTAATAGGTTAGTTCCGGAAAATGCACGAATATGACATAAAGTGTGCATAAAACATGTAGGTATCATCAATAATATGGCATAGAACATAAGAAATTATCGATACGTCGGAGACGTATCAAGCATCCCCAAGCTTAGTTACGCTCGTCCCGAGCGGAGTAAAACGATAACAAAGATAATTTCTGAAGTGATATGCCATCATAACTTTGATCATACTATTTGTAAACATATGTAGTGGATGCAGCGATCAAAACAATGGTAATGACATGAGTAAACAGGTGAATCATAAAGCAAAGACTTTTCATGAATAGTACTTCAAGACAAGTATTAATAAGTCTTGCATAAGAGTTAACTCATAAAGCAATAAATCAAAGTAAAGGTATTGAAGCAACACAAAGGAAGATTAAGTTTCAGCGGTTGCTTTCAACTTGTAACATGTATATCTCATGGATAATTGTCAACATAGAGTAATATAACAAGTACAATATGCAAGTATGTAGGAATCAATGCACAGTTCACACAAGTGTTTGCTTCTTGAGGTGGAGAGAAATAGGTGAACTGACTCAACATAAAAGTAAAGAGAATGGTCCTTCAAAGAGGAAAGCATCGATTGCTATATTTGTGCTAGAGCTTTTATTTTGAAAACATGAAACAATTTTGTCAACGGTAGTAATAAAGCATATGAGTTATGTACATTATATCTTACAAGTTGCAAGTCTCATGCATAGTATACTAATAGTGCCCGCACCTTGTCCTAATTAACTTGGACTACCGGATCTTTGCAATGCATATGTTTTGACCAAGTGTCACAATGGGGTACCTCCATGTCGCACTGTACAAAGGTCTAAGGAGAAAGCTCGCATTTTGGATTTCTCGCTTTTGATTATTCTCAACTTAGACATCCATACCGGGACAACATGGACAATAGATAATGGACTCCTCTTTAATGCATAAGCATGTGGCAACAATTATTATTCTCATATGAGATTGAGGATATATGTCCAAACTGAAACTTCCACCATGAATCATGGCTTTAGTTAGCGGCCCAAAGTTCTTCTCTAACAATATGCATGCTCCAACCATGAAGGTGGTAGATCTCTCTTGCTTCGGACAAGACGGACATGCATAGCAACTCACATGATATCCAACAAAGAATAGTTGATGGCGTCCCCGAAACATGGTTATCGCTCAACAAGCAACTTAATAAGAGATAAAGTGCATAAGTACATATTCAATACCACAATAGTTTTTAAGCTATTTGTCCCATGAGCTATATATTGCAAAGGTGAATGATGGAATTTTAAAGGTAGCACTCAAGCAATTTACTTTGGAATGGCGGATAAATACCATGTAGTAGGTAGGTATGGTGGACACAAATGGCATAGTGGTTGGCTCAAGTATTTTGGATGCATGAGAAGTATTCCCTCTCGATACAAGGTTTAGGCTAGCAAGGTTATTTGAAACAAACACAAGGATGAACGGTACAACAAAACTCACATAAAAGACATATGGTAAACATTATAAGACTCCATACCGTCTTCCTTGTTGTTCAAAACTCAATACTAGATGTTATCTAGACTCTAGAGAAACCAAATATGCAAACCAAATTAGCAAGCTCTAAGTATTTCTTCATTAATTGGTGCAAAGTATATGATGCAAGAGCTTAAACATGAGCACAACAATTGCCAAGTATCAAATTATCCAAGACATTTTAGAGTTACTACATGTAGCATTTTCCAATTCCAACCATATAACAATTTAACGAAGAAGAACTTCGCCATGAATACTATGAGTAGAGCCTAAGGACATATTTGTCCATATGCTACAGCGGAGCGTGTCTCTCTCCCACAAAGTGAATGCTAGGATCCATTTTATTCAAACAAAACAAAAAACAAAAACAAACCGACGCTCCAAGCAAAGTGCATAAGATGTGACGGAATAAAAATATAGTTTCGGGGGAGGAACTCGATAATGTTGTCGATGAAGAAGGGGATGCCTTGGGCATCCCCAAGCTTAGACGCTTGAGTCTTCTTAGAATATGCGGGGGTGAACCACCGGGGCATCCCCAAGCTTAGAGCTTTCACTCTCCTTGATCATATTGCATCATACTCCTCTCTTGATCCTTGAAAACTTCCTCCACACCAAACTCGAAACAACTCATTAGAGGGTTAGTGCATAATAAAAATTCACATGTTCAGAGGTGACACAATCATTCTTAACACTTCTGGACATTGCATAAAGCTACTTGGACATTAGTGGATCAAAGAAATTCATCCAACATAGCAAAAGAGGCAATGCGAAATAAAAGACAGAATCTGTCAAAGCAGAACAGTCCGTAAAGATGGATTTTATTAGGCCACCAGACTTGCTCAAACGAAAATGCTCAAATTGAATGAAAGTTGCGTACATATCTGAGGATCATGCTCGTAAATTGGCGTAATTTTCTGAGCTACCTACAGGGAGATAGACCCAGATTCGTGACAGACAAAGAAATGCGGAAGCTGCGTGATAATCCAAATCTAGTACTTACTTTTCTATCAAAGACTTTACTTGGCACAACAAAACATAAAACTAAGATAAGGAGAGGTTGCTACAGTAGTAAACAACTTCCAAGACACAAATATAAAACAAAAATACTGTAGTAAAAACATGGGTTGTCTCCCATAAGCGCTTTTCTTTAACGCCTTTCAGCTAGGCGCAGAAAGTGTAACTCAAGTAACATCGAGAGATGAAGCATCAACATCATAATTTGTTCTAATAATAGAATCATACGGTAACTTCATTCTCTTTCTAGGGAAGTGTTCCATACCTTTCTTGAGAGGAAATTGATATTTAATATTACCTTCCTTCATATCAATAGTGGCACCAACGGTTCGAAGAAAAGGTCTTCCCAATATAATGGGGCAAGATGCATTGCATTCAATATCCAAGACAACAAAATCAACGGGGACAAGGTTATTGTTAACCATAATATGAACATTATCAACTTTCCCCAAAGGTTTCTTTTTAGCATTATCGGCGAGATTAACATCCAAATAACAATTTTTCAATGGTGGCAAGTCAAGCATATCATAGACTTTTTTAGGCATAACAGAAATACTTGCACCAAGATCACATAAGGCATTACAATCAAAATCTTTGACTCTCATTTTAATGATGGGCTCCCAACCATCCTCTAGCTTTCTAGGAATAGAAGTTTCAAGTTTTAGTTTCTCTTCTCTAGCTTTTATGAGAGCATTTGTAATATGTTTTGTGAAAGCCAAATTTATAGCACTAGCATTGGGACTTTTAGCAAGTTTTTGTAAGAACTTTATAACTTCAGAGATATGGCAATCATCAAAATCTAAATCATTACAATCTAAAGCAATGGGATTATCATCCCCAAGGTTGGAAAAAATTTCAGCGAGTTTTATCACAAGCGGTTTCGAGTTTAGCGATTTCGGAGTAATTTTGCGCGCTTTGCACTAGGAGTAGAAGCATTGCCAACACCAATTATTTTACCATTGATAGTAGGAGGTGCAGCAACATATGAATCATTAGCATTGCTAGTGGTGGTAATAGTCCAAACTTTAGCTACATTTTCCTTTTTAGCTAGTTTTTCATTTTCTTCTCTATCCCACCTAGCACGCAGTTCAGCCATTAATCTTATATTCTCATTAATTCTAACTTGGATGGCATTTGCTGTAGTAACAATTTTATTTTCAATATCCCTATTAGGCATAACTTTCGATTTCAAAAGATCAACATCGGAGGCAAGACTATCAACTCTAGAAACAAGAATATCAATTTTATTGAGCTTTTCCTCAACGAGATTTGTTGAAGGCAGTTTGTGTACTAATAAATTCTTTAAGCATGGCTTCAAGTCCAGGGGTGTATTCCTATTATTGTTGTAAGAATTCCCATAAGAATTAGCATAACCGTTACCATTATTATAAGGATATGGCCTATAGTTATTACTAGAATTGTTCAGATAAGCATTGTTGTTGAAATTATTATTTTTAATGAAGTTTACATCAACATGTTCTTCTTGGGCAACCAATGAAGCTAATGGAACATTATTAGGATCAACATTAGTCCTATCATTCGCAAGCATAGACATAATAGCATCAACCTTATCATTCAAGGAAGAGGTTTCTTCAACGGAATTTACCTTCTTACCTTGTGGAGCTCTTTCCGTGTGCCATTCGGAGTAATTAACCATCATATTATCAAGGAGCTTTGTTGCTTCACCAAGAGTGATGGACATAAATGTACCTCCGGCAGCTGAATCCAATAAATTCCGCGAAGAAAAATTTAGTCCTGCATAGAAGGTTTGGATGATCATCCAAGTAGTCGATCCATGGGTTGGGCAATTTTTAACCAAAGATTTCATTCTTTCCCAAGCTTGAGCAACATGTTCATTATCCAATTGTTTAAAATTCATTATGCTACTCCTCAAAGATATAATTTTAGCGGGGGATAATATCTACCAATAAAAGCATCCTTGCATTTAGTCCAGGAATCAATACTATTCTTAGGCGAGAGATAGCAACCAATCTTTAGCTCTTCCTCTTAATGAGAAAGGAAACAATTTTAATTTTATAATGTCACCATCTACATCTTTATACTTTTGCATTTCACATAGTTCAACAAAATTATTGAGATGGGCAGCAGCATCATCGGAACTAACACCGAGAAAATTGCTCTCGCATAACAAGATTTAGTAAAGCGAGGTTTAATTTCAAAGAATTCCGCTGTAGTAGCGAGTGGAGCAATAGGTGTGCATAAGAAATCATTATTATTTGTGCTAGTGAAGTCACACAACTTAGTATTTTCAGGGTTGGCCATTTTTAGCAATAGTAAATAAAGCAAACTAGATAAAGTAAATGCAAGTAAACTAATTTTTTTGTGTTTTTGATATAGAAACAAGACGGTAAATAAAGTAAAGCTAGCAACTAATTTTTGTGTTTTGATATAATGCAGCAAACAAAGTAGTAAATAAAATAAAGCAAGACAAAAACAAAGTAAAGAGATTGAGAAGTGGAGACTCCCCTTGCAGCGTGTCTTGATCTCCCCGGCAACGGCGCCGAGAAAATATGCTTGATGGCGTGTATTTCACACGTTCGTTGGGCAACCCCAAGAGGAAGGTATGATGCGCACGGCAACAAGTTTTCCCTCAGAAAGAAACCAAGGTTTATCGAACCAGGAGGAGCCAAGAAGCACGTTGAAGGTTGATGGCGGCGGGATGTAGTGCGGCGCAACACCGGAGATTCCGGCGCCAACGTGGAACCTGCACAACACAACCAAAGTACTTTGCCCCAACGAAACAGTGAGGTTGTCAATCTCACCGGCTTGCTGTAACAAAGGATTAACCGTATTGTGTGGAAGATGATTGTTTGCGAGAGAAAATAGTAAAAACAAGTATTGCGGCAGATTTGTATTTCGAGTATTAAAGAATGGACCGGGGTCCATAGTTCACTAGAGGTGTCTCTCCCATAAGATAAAAGCATGTTGGGTGAACAAATTACGGTCGGGCAATTGACAAATAGAGAGGGCATAACAATGCACATACATGACATGAAAAGTATAGTGAGATTTAATTGGGCATTACGACAAAGTACATAGACCGCCATCCAACTGCATCTATGCCTAAAAAGTCCACCTTCGGAGTTATCATCCGAACCCCCTCCGAGTATTAAGTTGCTAACAACGGACAATTGCATTAAGTATGGTGCGTAATGTAATCAACAACTACATCCTCGGACATAGCGCCAATGTTTTATCCCTAGTGGCAACAGCACAACACAACCTTAGAACTTTACATCACTTCGTCCCGGTGTCAATGCGAGGCATGAACCCACTATCGAGCATAAATACTCCCTCTTGGAGTTAAAAGTAAAAACTTGGCCGAGCCTCTACTAGTAACGGAGAGCATGCAAGATCATAAACAACACATGTATAATAACTTGATAATTAACATGACATGGTATTCTCTATCCATCGGATCCCGACAAACACAACATATAGAATTACGAGATAGATGATCTTGATCATGTTAGGCAGCTCACAAGATCCAACAATGAAGCACAATGAGGAGAAGACAACCATCTAGCTACTGCTATGGACCCATAGTCCGGGGGTGAACTACTCACTCATCACTCCGGAGGCGACCATGGCGGTGTAGAGTCCTCCGGGAGATGAATCCCCTCTCCGGCGGGGTGCCGGAGGAGATCTCCGAATCCCCCGAGATGGGATCGGCGGCGGCGGCGTCTCGATAAGGTTTTCCGTATCGTGGTTTTTCGCATCGGGGGTTTCGCGACGGAGGCTTTAAGTAGGCGGAAGGGCGAGTCGGGGCGCGACGAGGGGCCACACCATAGGGCGGCGCGGGCCCCCCGGGCCGCGCCGCCTTGTGGTGTCGCCACCTCGTGGCCCCACTTCGTATGTTCTTCGGTCTTCCGGAAGCTCCGTGGAAAAATAGGCCCCTGGGTCTTTGTTTCGTCCAATTCGAGAATATTTCGTTACTAAGATTTCGAAACCAAAAACAGCGAGAAAACGAGAGCGGCACTTCGGCATCTTGTTAATAGGTTAGTTCCAGAAAATGCACGAATATGACATAAAGTGTGCATAAAACATGTAGGTATCATCAATAATATGGCATAGAACATAAGAAATTATCGACCACGACCGCGACCTCGGCCTCAACCAGACATGGTGTCATCTTTTCAGATGGTGGCGGCTAGGGTTGGGAAGAGAGGCACTAGGGTTTGTGTGTGAGAGGCACGATGAGAGACGGCCCTTTTATAGGCCGGCGGGAGGCGGGGGAGCGGGGCAGCGGTGGCGCTCATTAACGGCGGCACGAAGAGCAAGGCGCGCCCGACGGGACGGTTCGCTGCGCGTCTGCAGCGACTACACCGTCGTTGCGCCCCAATTAACTCCCGTCGTGAGGTTGGCGTCTGTTAGGTTAAAATTGAATGAGCCGCTGACGCGTTGGCCCCGCCACTCCCTGCTGGCGTCGACTTTTGGGATGTGTGGCTGACAGGCGGCTCCCACGCCCAAAACATTCAGCCTCGCGAGGCGCCGGCGCGCGCGATTCGCGCCCTTGACGAAGGGGCCGACACGGGGTTGCCGGCGATTCTACTGGGCTCGAAAAATGGCCGGCGCCGTATGGGGCGCGCCGGTGCAAGCCCATTTTCGCTTCCCGGCCCCAAAATGCTATCGGGGCCGGTATCGGGGACGCCGGTGGAGATGCTCTTACTAAGGGTTTATTAATCTAGTCTAAATAGAAAACCAATTTTTTCTTAGGATTTTGTAGGATAATTTATATTCATTCCAACCTCTAAGAAAGAGTCTATTATTTTTTCTGTGCGTAATCAAACACGGTTCAGAATCATCTACTTGCTTTGTTTCAAATTAATTGTCACATATTTTTCTAAATTCACATGCATCTAGACACATTATGTACATGTAAATTTAGACAAATCTACGATATTTAATTTGGAACGGAGGCAGTAGTATCTAAGCTAGTGGCACCGGTACACAAAAGTTGCAAATATATGTCTTTCTCAAAAACTAAGTTGTAAGTATATGTAAGAAAAATAAGAATAGTTTGTATGTCTAGCAATCCCACTAATATGAGATGGTACAGTCATGTGTTTTGTATTCTGAAAAATGATGGGAATCAAAGAGATGGCCTAGAAGCTCATATCGGGGTGTTAGCAACTCTACAAACTTATTAACATAGGATAGAGATTAATTCTTTCAAAAATTGTATTCAAAAGTTTACTGAATTCTTCCGAAGTCATGATGATTCAATGATGTGCACTACGACCCAATGAAAAACTTTGTTAAAAAATGACAAAGTTGGATATCTGAGTATAACGAATGGTGCACATTTTAAAATGGTAAAAAAAAAACTCAATTCTACAATTTTGTTGTAGCCTGGGATACAAAAACATCACATCAAAATTTTGCTCGCTTGTAGAATACATTACTAACTACATCCATTTGAATTTATGAAGGTAAAAGACTCCCCCTAAACTCACCTCCATTTGTCCGTTCTCTATACTGTATACTACCGTATTTTCGCAACTTTAAGTTACATATTGGTCGAATCATGAAAAGTCAGGGTTGAATTTTGAAAAGCGGTTGTACCAATTAGTGGCACTTGGACTTTGGTGGAGCAGTGCGCTTTGTAGGCTTTGCATGATTGAGTGAGGCGTGTACATATTTTTGCGGAGATGGGATGGGGTGCGGCGTTGTGTGGTGTGAAAACTCACAGGGGAGAGGGAGACAGTGCAGGTGGAGGGTGTCAGAGTGGGGAGCATCAATGCTGCTGACAGCTCATCCCAACAGCACCAACCAACCAGGAGCTCTTCCCTCTCTCGCTCCGCAAATATTCAGATTCAGGTCCGTGCCTCTCTCTTCATCTCTCCCCATTTCAATCTGAATCCTTCAAAATTAGCTTCTCCAATAAAAATACGCAGCAGCACCTAGATCCGACGGAACCCATTTTACTATGCAGATCAAATAACCGTATTTTAGGATCTTAAAAACTTCAAATAAACTTTTACATGCAGAGGCATGTATGTCTGTACGTGGTGCCATTTTTCGTACCCAAATTTAAAAGTATGTAACATACACAAAAATGACAAGTTTCAAATGAACAGTCTAAGGAAAATTTCCCCTCCTGATTTTTTTATAACATAGTTGTCGAAAAACTTTGTAACTTAGTGGCAGAGTAAGTATAATCGGGTTTCGCAGTATCTAGGTTCTGAAAATTCCCGTTATTTCTTCAAAGGTATTCACTACGTTTACAATAAAAAAAATACACCTTAAGAACTTCCATATCGATAGTGAAACCTATCCACAAACTATTACCAAGCTCAGATGTTTGTGAATTATCTACAAGCTTTTGAACTAACATAAGGAATATATAAATACTACTTTTAAAGCTACACTACACACTATTGCCTACAAATTTTACTTTTTGACTATTTTTCCTGATATCTTAAGTGTACTTTTGCAACATACATAGTGGTGAAATCTTTTTTGCCACAAATCTGGGCGATTTACACAAAAATAACCATTTTCTGGAAGAAAAGCACAGACTGGCGAAACTATTTCACCCATCTAACCCTTTTGTGTGGCGTCCCTCCCATCGGCGGCCCGTGCCGGCGGCGCCACCTGCCCATCCGACGTGGCACGGTCGACGCTGTTGTGTCCTCCGCTCTGACGTGGCAGGATGTGTGGCGCCGCTCCCATCGGCGCCACACAGTGAAACTGTAGCGCCGCTCGGAAGGGCGCCACACATCCAGCCCGAGCCCTCCTCTATTCTCCTCTCTGTTTCGGTTCAACAAGAAGGCGGCGGGCGGTTCCTCCTCCTCCCCACCCTCTCCCCCCACCAAATCCACCACCAAATCATCAGATCTGCCCGGGCATTCTCTTCCCCATACATTCCTCAAGGTAATCCCCTTCGAATCCTTTCCATTCATCCACTAATTTCATAGATCTTGCTAGATTTGGACATGAACCCTAGACATGGAATTTTTTTTTGGTGGACTCTATATTGTAGTGTATGTGTTGAAATTCATAGCCTCGTGTATGCATGTGTTTGAACCATAGATTTGTTGGAACCCTAGATATGAAATTTTACATGTATGTGTTGAAATCCTATGTATGTATGTGTTGAAATGTCTAATATTTGCCTAGCAAATGCATTCAAATGTGTTACATATGCCTACTATTTGCGTTGGAATACTCATATTTGTTAGGAATGGCTCATAATATGGTGTTTTATGTAAACATGTAGGATGTTGTATCTCATAGATAATGAGTATGACAAGGATCACCGGGCTTTTCATATGACGGAGAAGAGAACGGTTATTCACCCCTTGAAGATTCGTTACCACGGCACAATAGATATGGCGTATGACGAGAGGTACACAGAGTTCATCCAACCTAACGGTCTTCTCCCGTTCATCACGCTTGTAAGCCGGGGGGGGCGAACATGAACGCCGCGGCACTCACCGCCTTTGTCGACCGGTGGAGGACGGAGACGCACACCTTCCACTTGAGGGCCAGCGAGATGACCCCTACTCTTCAGGATGTTTCCATGATACTTGGACTTCCTATTCAGGGCGAGCCACTGTGTATGAACACAACTTCTGATGGGTGGCGTGATAACCCACAAGTATAGGGGATCGCAACAGTCTTCGAGGGAAGTAAAATCCAAATTTATTGATTCGACACAAGGGGAGGTAAAGAATACTTATAAGCCTTAACAACTGAGTTGTCAATTCAGCTGCACCGGAAAAGCACTAGCAACGGGAGTGATGTGAAAGTAGCAGGTGATATGAGAGCAATAATAACGAGTAACACGACAGCGGTAAGCGATAATATGAGAGCAATGGCACCAGAAAATAGTTGATACTACTTCCAATGACATGTAGAACGAGTATATGGTGATGAAAGATGGACCGGGGTTCCCAGCTATCTACACTAGTGGTAACTCTCCAATAACAAGTGTTGGGTGAACAAATTACGGTCGGGCAATTGATAGGATTGAAATAGCATTAAGACGAGAACATCAAGATCATTAATCATGTAGGCATGTTTTCCATATTTAGTCGTACGTGCTCGCAATGAGAAACTTGCACAACATCTTTTGTCCTAC
>NC_061512.1:102726356-102743314 GCF_022539505.1 Lolium rigidum | reverse complement strand
TACCTAAGCCTTCCCTCCAGCTATCCCACTTGCCGTCACTCCTGGGCCCGGGTTCCCACATAGACATGTGCATACAACTTGTAGATACAATCTAAGCAATAATTATAGAGCTTCTAAATCTAAGATCATGGCACCTGGCCCTAGTGACAAGCATTAAGCACAACAAGATTGCAAAAGAACAATAACTTCACAAACTTTTGTAGATAGACTAATCATAATGTAACAATCCATCTGATCCCAACAAACACAACACCGATTACATCGATGAATCTCAATCATGTAAGGCGCTCTCATGAGATCATTGTGGCTGAAGTACATGGGGGAGAGAGTACCAACTAGCTACAACCAGGTCCTGTAGTCCATGGGGAACTACTCACTTCAGGCATGATGGAGGCGTGGCGCGATGGAGATGGCTTCCCGGGGGCACTTCAGTCTCCGGCGGCGCACCGGAACAGATTCTGTCCCCCGAATTGGAGTTTCGCGATGAGGCGGCGCCCGGAGTCTTTCTCGAGTTTCGTCAATTGGTCTCGCTTTTAGGTCGAAGGGGTCTTATAGGCGAAGAGGCTGCCAAGCAGAGTGGGCGCCTCGGGGCCTCTCACCATAGGGCGCGGCCAGGCCCGGGCCCGCGCCGCCTTATGGGTGTGGGGCCCCCGGCCTGCCTCCGACTCTCCTTCTGTCTCCGGGTCTTCCGGGAAAAATAAGATACTGGGTCTTTTTGTTTCGTCGAACTCCGAGAATATTGCCCGAACAGCCTTTCTTCTCGGGAACCAAAAACAACAGGGTACCAGACAATTGCAAATTGAGCTTGAAGCACACCAAATGTCCGCTCGATATCCTTCCGGCAAGCCTCCTGTCGCAAAGCAAAGTGACAATTCTTCTGACATGATAGAGCCGAGATTGTTTTGAAAAAAGTTGCCCATTTTGGATATATACCATCGGCTAGATAATAACATTTGGTATATTGGTGGCCATTGATCTCATAGTTGCATGGTGGAGCATGCCCTTTCACTAGTTTGCTGAATACCAGAGACTGCTACAATACGTTGATGTCATTTTGTGATCCCGCCATGCTAAAAAAGAATGGCAAATCCACATGTCATAATCTGCCACAACTTCAAGCACCACACTGGAATATCTATGACGCTCTTTGTATATACCTTGCCAGGAAAACGGGCAGTTATTTCATGACCAGTGATGTAATCGATGCTTTCAAGCATTCCAGAGAATCCTCTCGCAGCATTTTGTGCCATGATCATTGCAGTCTCTTTTTCAGTTGGCCCTCTCAAGTAGTATTTACCAAACTTTTCCACCACAGCTCGGCAAAACTTATACATGCACTCAATGGTAGTCGACTCACTCATGCGAATGTAGTCGTCCTGTGTATCAGCAGGTGCTCCGTATGCAAGCATTATCATGGCGGCGGTGCACTTCTGAATCGACGAGAACTCGACAACACCTACATCGTCGTGCTTGAGCTTGAGGTAGGGGTCAAACTCTCGAATGCCGTGGAGGATATTAATGAACAAACCCTTGCCCGTCCTATACCGGCGCCGAAAATTTTCGGCATGTGTTGTCTTATCTGCGAAGTAGTCGTTGTGCAGCATGGTATGCCCCTCCGTCCTCTGCCGGGGCTTCGACTTCTTTCTCCCCGGCTTTGATCCTCCGCGGCGCGACCTCTTCCGCTTCTCCGCCTCCGTGTCAATCATGTCCTGGAGGGACGCGATGATCATCAAATGCTCCCGGATGTCGTCATCGAAGGCTTGCTCGTCCTCCAACAGTCGGACAAGCATCTCATCGTTGCTATCCATGTTTGAAGCAAGATTAATGGTTAAAATTGTGCCGTGGCAGACGAGGCAACGAACAGCGGCCAAACGCGCCAACCTGACAAGTCGTCGAACACCTTGTGTGCGTGTAGGTGGGGCGGATTTGAAGCCGCGTTCTGGGATGCGCTAGCGAAGCGGCGGTAACGAAAAGGCCCCCGAGAGAGCCAGCCGCGACGATGTTTCCGACTCTCAGAAGAGATCAGCCGTCGAAATGGCCGGCAAATCCAGCGGCTGCGGAGGGGTGGGAGACGCGGGAGGGAAGGCGCGGCGAGAAATAAAATGCGCGAACCAACGGTTATGGAAATAGTCGTCCACAGGTGGGAGCCCGCCTCGCTTTTCGTTGTTTCCGGTGTGCCCGGAGCGTCCCCTGTGTAGCGGGGACGGATTCGGGGCGCCGGACACCGTATTGAGTCGCGCCGGAGAAAAAGAGGGTTTGGAACACGCGACTGGGAACGTTTTTTATCCGACGCGCCCCAGATCCTTTTGAAGACTCTTTAGAGGACGCGGTTGGAGATGCTCTAAGAGCTGGGTTATTACTACGCGCTTCTTCTACCTTGCCGACGACCGCTCCCAGCCGCGTATAGGTTCGAAGTACGGCACTCGTGAGATTTCTTTTGTGTGCATTGCACTGCTCGCTCCGTTTTAGATTACTCCAAAGTCAAATTTTATAAACTTTGCCTCAAAAGAACATCAAAATTCGATGCCAAAAGCATTAAGTAAGATAGTACCAATTTCGTTCCAAAATAAGTGATCTAGCTTTATCTCAGATGCAAATGTATCTCCACACTAAAATGAGTCTACACTTAAAATACACAGCTCATATGAGATTTTTTTTACACTGTACTACCCATTCCATTTTGAAAAAAAAAATCGAAATTCACGGTACCAAATACATACAGTAATCAAGTACATATATTACTTGATTATGGTTCAAATAATATTAACTTGATATTGTAGATGTTTGTAAATTTCTAGTATATGCTTCGTCAAATCTCGGTTCATTTTAACTAAATCTAATGTGCTTAGTAATTTGAAATCGAGATAGTTTTGTTTCTCCGTGCACGAAATTAACAGATCCATGGTACTGTACAAAAATAACCAAAAGGAATATACAGTACCGTATATCCCATACTCCAGGTTAACGCATTTAAATAAATTAACTAAAGCGCCTACTTCGTAAAAAAAATTGTACACTCTTGGGAAAAAAATATTTAGCCAAGCGAGATTGTGCATATGCATGTGACGGAAATCATACTTCTTGCCAACCAATGGATCCCTCATCCCTTCCGTCAGTGAACCAATCATGCATCCTTTTGTGATGATTCCAAATTCCAAGCCTACTGTTCTAGGCCCTAGCTAACGAACAAATAGCTTTAAGGCAATGTACTGAGGATGCATCAGTTCATGGCTGCATTGCCGCGTGATCTAGACTCCATGACACGATCATCCTAGAATGCGCGGCTTGTGCAAACGTATCTGGCTTGTGCAAACTCACACCCATAATTTAGGTGAGTTGGACGTATCTGGCAGTTTCACTGGCAAACGGCCCAACGGAGAGCAGACGCCACCTGGCCATAGACGAAGCAAGTCTTCTAACCCCAAAGTTCAACTCCTAATTGGAAAGGTTGAGCTCATAAATCATAATCTCTACCTCAAAAAAGGTTCAGCTCATAATCTTAAAAGAATCAACCCGTTACAAGATCAAATGTTTCAGCTAAAAGATTACACTTTCAAACCTTATATTTCAATCATTTTTTGGGGTCGATCCACACCAAAAATGTATTGCCAGTGCTTTAGTTTTTCTTTTTGTTTTGGGAAAAATGCGACAACCCTGGCTGGTATTACCTCGGTAATTCGAAGTGAACTAGGTTCCCAACCGACAAAGGAAATTATGGACCATGTTGTAATATTTAAAAGAAGTAGTAGCACTTTCTGTATGCCTTGGGAACAAGTTAGTATGCACAACAACATATTATGATAATCATGTTTCCTAAGCGAGATGTTACCTATTTATATTTTGTCAATATAGTATTTTCGTATAGGTTAAATAATAGGAAAAATTTGATACAAGATTTTCTGGCGTTTGCCGAAACACAACGCTCAAATGTGTTTTATCAACTACCATTATAATTTTATGCACATTTGCCAACACACACCGCATGGCCAAAAAGGAAATTGTTACATATTTTCTTCAAAGGTGTCATAGCATGGCTATCCCATACAAAACTGCTAAATTTTCCGTTTAATTCATGCGGTGTGTTCTCACAAATGTGCCACAAAAATGTAATGCTCCTTAACAAAGAAAAAATCGAGCAGTTTGTTTCAGCAAACGCCAAAAAATATCGATGTCGTGTAGCAAATTTTTCCTAAAAAAAACATGACAAACCAACACAACACAATTTAGCAAAGGAAAGTTCCACAAACGAGCCTGACTAGAAATCAAACAAGTTTGATATTTACCTTTCTACTCATTCCGTTCAATAATAACTAGACTTTGGTTACCTCTCATTTAAAAAAAAAAATTGGAAGGGGGAGAAAACGGGTTTCGTCCCTGGTTCGTGCGGGCCTAGCGATTATGTTCACTCTCGTAGCAATGCATGGAGCCTCTTCCAGATCCCTGCTGGAGTGGAACCCCGGAGATGGGCTGGGCAGGGATGGTGCAGGTAGGGGCGATGGGATCTTGCAGGTGGACGATGACGGCGACCATGATGCTGCAGCGGGGCTAGTCGGGCTGGGGTGGCCTAACAGGCCTTGCTGCTGCGTCTGGTCTACGATCATCGAAGGTGATGTCGTGGTGAACTGGCTTCTCCCAGATCATGCTGTGTAGGTTGGGCTTAGAGTCTCTGGGCGGTCTGAGATATCCGGTGTTTGCAAAGATGTTTCCAGGCGAAAGCTCAGTGTTCGACGCCAACGGTGTAGAAGCCCGTGGGCTGCGGGTGTCATAACCCTCTTGGGGGTGCCGACGTGGATATCTTCACCGTGCTATGTCTCCGGGTGAAAACCCTTGACCTTGTTGTCTCAACCACTGTGGTGTGTGTCGCTACTCTCTTGGAAGTGTCGTTGTGGAGTTCCGATCCCCTCGCTCGTTTCGAGTCTTTGGTGGCAAGTCTTGACCCTTCTTGTTATTTTTTGTTTATATCTTTAGCTAATTTGTAAGAGGCTCTCCTCATCACCTTGCATCTGTTCAGCAGTGTGTGGTTTTATTTACAAAGAGGGGCGAAAGACTGTTTCGAGTAAATATTGTGGAATCTGAACCATTATTAAGGAATAATAATATAATTATTGAGAGAAATGGCTTCAATGTTTTTATTATTTTTTGAGTTTCCTAGAATTCGAGTGTCTTTCCCATATTATTCCATCCGTTCTGAAATATAAAATGTTTTGGAAGTGTGAAAAACATCTTGTATTCGGGAATCGAGGTAGTACTTCAGATCTTTTGCTGGTAAAACAATCATGTGGTCTCGGAAGAATTTGTTTTGAATATTTTTTTGTGTTTCCTATACTTCCAAATTTTAGTGGAAGTTAAGGGAAAGAGAATGAATATATCTCCACAATTCAACAATCCAGCTACTTAAGTTTGGAGCTTTTAAGGGTGTGCCAAATTGAGTGATGCCATTGACATACCCTTAAAAGAAGAAGAACCGAAACACTTATCTTTGCTTTTTGATGATTTGTCATGTCTAAAAGGAGGCAATTTTCTCTATTGGAAAAAATGTTATTTTCCATGAATTGTATTCGTATCTAAATGATGTCGAACGTATAAGAGAATAATCTCTTCTCGACATAAACTCAACGAGGGATTAAGAAAACAACAATGTTTGTTTTCTTTCACACAAATGTGATCTACCATATGTCCTAGTTTTTAGGCATGATATGGTGGGTTCGGATTGTTCGGTACTCCCTCCATCTACAAAAAGAAGCAAAAAAATTATATATGTTTTCAAATATAAAAAGATGCTAAAGAAGCCCTGAAACAAAGTGAGCCTACGGGAGGGTGTCAAAATACCTCCAAGCCTTTTAAGCAAGTTCTAAAGATAGTTTGAAAGCCCACTGCGGAAAGGGTTTTGACCAGCTAGTCAGATTGCCCCATTACGGATGTGTTACGCCAGAAAGTTCCTCAATCCTGAGTGTCCATATACATCAAATTTACACAAACTTAATTGTTTAATAGATAGAGGAAGTATATATTATTGTTTGACTTTTTAAAATAAACCAGTAAACATATCATGCAGAGGCTACCTAATATTCTAGAAAAAAAAACGACAGGGAGATGCATTGTCTCGACTACTCTCGGAAGAGTACGTTGCCGTACGTGGTGTATGTAGCTGCCGTTTACATGTAAGTCCACGGTCGTACTGGCTGGCAGTGCTGCCCATATCGATATCGATAGTTTTCGTGACGCTGTTGCCTTGCGTGCCGGCCAGGTCTGTTGGTCGTGTCGCGCGAGGACTGACGGCCAGTTCACTTGGAATATTAAGCTAGCCTGGCGAATATGCCAGCTTTACAAGATTCGGACAGTATATGTAGGAGTATATGCTGCAAGAAGCTCAAAGAAATTTGAGATCACAAATCGAAATATCATGGCTTGCTTCTTCAGACGGCCCTTCACATACCATGGATTTCCGAGAACTTAAAGGGAAGGGAAACACGTAAACTGATGAGAAAAATTCGCTGCTAGGCAGAGAAAATGTAGAAATTTGAAAATTATGTTTACATTTTTAATGAGGGAAATCGTGCAGAAAGTATAGTAGTAGTTAAAAGAGTGGTTGAATTCTCCAAAGGACGCAACGGTTAAGGGTTATCATCGTTTTGGTCGATTGGTGTTGTTGGTACTAGTTTATTTCTATTTCTCTTGTTTTTCCGTTGGACTTGTTTATGTTAATTTTCTCCAGAAATATCACAGTTGTATCAGATCTCTGCTACATTAACATAGCGGGCCGAAAGCCTGTTTTGAACTTTCTCTTGAGCGGGAGCACAGCTCACTGTTTAGATATGTATGTTTGCTTATTTTGGAGAAAAAATAATTTGCGTTATCTAATTTAGGAATGAGAGTAATAATCTACTTCCTTATATAAAGATATCTTTACATCTACCTAAATTTGAAATATCTATACACTAAATAGAGTCTACATCTAACTTACAAATCTAAGATATTTTGAGGGAATACGTGAAATCCCATTACGCAGTACTAGTCATAAACGGTCAAAAATCCTTTATTCCACCGACCGATATGGGGACGGAGGCCTATCTGGAGCCCAATTTCAGGACTCCACCAACCTAGATGGTACGCCATCAAGGATTCAGGAGTGACACGCTAGGACGACCTACGCCATGTAATAATTAAGTCTAAAGTTGTGTCATTCATTCTATGTTAGGAAATAATGTAGCCAGGTCATGCTGTGGGCCATCTAGGGTTTTAATAGAGTCTATTTGACTTGGGCCTGTCCAAGTCGAACTAGGTTAGGCCCAATAAGGGGGGCCGGCCGGCCAGCTCTCCCTCTCATATAAGGAGATGGCACGGCTAGGGTTTAGAGTAGAACAAGTTTAGTCTCAAGATTAGGGTTTTCCCCATTGCGTGTGTTCACGTGTATCATCCCTCCGGGGGTACGGCGCTGCCGTTTATCTATATTATCCGCCTGCGAAGGTTCTTGTGTTCATCAAGGATTGTCTAGCTCGGGTTTGAGGCGTATCGATTCATCGATCCGTTGCTTGCCGGATTCGTTCCCTCTTCTCCAGGCTGCGTTCATCGCGTTGTTGGGAGGAATCTCTACCCCAGGTTCTCGCCGTGAAAGATCGGGCATCAACTAGGAGGATCCATCGGGTTCCTCCCACATCATGTGGTATCGGCTTTCTGGGTTGCTCACGGCGAGGTGTTGTTGATCGATCTCTTTGATCGGTTTGCATCGGAGAAGATTATCTCTAAGATCGGAGGAGTTTGGCTCTCGGTCAAAGGAGGTTGGTTGGAGGAGTTTGGCATAATTTGGTGCGGTTTGGAGGTCATCCATGGCTGTTTCGGAGGTCAAAATTGCGAAAAATCGCGACCAGAATCGGGAAGAAGACGAAATTTCGCGACCAGGAAAAACCTGGTATGAAATCCGGTCAACCGGGCCGGTGACCGGGCTGCACGGCGTAGAACTCGGTCAACCGGGCGGCAAACCGGGAAGTTCGCAAAAATTCGTCCGGTTGTGTTCCGAGTGCGATGCATCCGGTTGGCGACCGGTCAACCGGGCCCGTGACCGGAAGGCCGGTCCGGAGGCCGGTCTAACCGGACCCCTGGGCCGGGTTGGCTCGGACCGTCTGCGGTTTTTCCTCCGGCGGTTTCTCCTGTTGCTCCGGTGTTTTCTCCGACGTTTTCGGCTATTGATGCTGTTGATGTTGATGAGTTTCCGGGCGATGTTCTGGGCATGAAGTGTACTCTTCCGAAGAAGTCTAGTAAGGTTTTCAATGACTATCTAGATTGCTTGAAGGGAGAACAACGTTCGCCGTCCAGTCTTCATTGGTACCTACACCGTCTTGCGACAGTTCAGGAGTATGAAGATTGGGAGAGGAACATGGAGTTGGGTTTTGCTCGATGTCGCACATACAAGAGGAAGTTCAAAACATCTTATGCATATTATCTTGCTTCACGGCGTGTGGACGAGGCATTGGAACGTTGCTGGCATGATGCAATGGACCGAGGTGAATTTGTTGAAACTTGGGAGGACTACAAAACTTTTCTTGGTAGTGTTTTCGTGTTACCATATATGGAGGAACGTAAGCAATCATCCGGAGTTGGGCATGCATTGAAGGAAGTAAACAAGTGCATGGAGGAGGTACATCAGGCAGTGGACAAGTTCATAATTACTAGTAAGAAGATTGTTCCACTACCAACAGTCACTAAGGTCGAGGTGAAATCTTCAGAGGAGAGGAAACCTGGCTCTGATACCAAGAGCACTACTCGTGGATTGTTGAGGAAGATGTACCATTGAGCGGGCTGAATATGCAACTCAAGAAGGTACAAGATGATGCTTGCAAGACAGTTGACAAGGTTCAGCGATGGAGTTTGTTTCAGACTCAGTGCTTTATCAAGGGCAAGGCTTGCAAGTTGATGGTTGATGGTGGTAGTTGTACTAATGGCATTAGCAAGACGATGGTGATAGCGTTGGGGTTGTCTACATGACGTCTTCCTGAACCTAAACGTCTTGAGTGGTTGAATAGCTGTGGTATCCTGAAGATTACTCACAAGGTGCGTGTGCCATTTACAGTTGATAACTATGTTGATGAGATCGATTGTGATGTGTTGCCATTGGAGGTGTGCGGATTGCTACTTGGGCGTCATTGGCAGTATGATCGCAATGTGACACATGCTGGGCGAGCAAATACATATTCTTTTATGCATGGTGGCAAACAGCGGACTTTGAAGCCTATGGGTGATGATCATATCAAGTCCGATGTGGAGTTAGTGGTGCGTAAAGAGAAGTTGCACAAGCCTAATGTGCAGCATAAGGTGCATGATGTTCCGAGCATTGATGTTGGTGATGTTTCAGCCATGCCTCGTAGATGACAAGACAGTTCTTGTTGGTGACAAGCCGGATGAAGCTACACTTGTTGTTGATGTGGATGTTGCGACATGTGCTACAGTTCCAGTTTGTGTTGATGCTAGTATACAGACTGATGATGTTTGTGCTGATGATATTCCAGTACATATGGCGCAGATGCGCGTGGGAGGAGTGGGAGGCGAGAAGGTTAGCGAAGCCAGTGCTGATGGTGTTTCAGCCCGGTCACAGGGCCGGTCCAACCGGACCAGGCGCCGGGTGAGCCCGGTTCATACCGGCTTATGCGCTGATGCCGACCGGAGCGTGTTCTGTGAGACGTCGCGACGTCCCGGTCAGGATCCGGTCCCAGATCCGGTCATAACCGGACCGACCGGTCGCATACCCGGTCAACCGGCGTCTAGACCGGCTGTGGCGGAGCGCGTCAGTAGAGATGGTGGGCAGCGGCACTACCGTGCTAGGAGTACTGTCCAGTTTTCCGCGACACCGCGGATGCATCGAGGCAAGGATGGACGTGTGAGACATCTATGTGGCCCAGGAATTACACATCTTGTACAGGGTCATGTGCAGCGACACAAGGGTCCATCAAAACCTTGCAAGAAGAAGGAGTTGGCGCCGAAGTCCAAGCTCATGTGGAGAAGAAAGGAGGCGCCAAGTGCTGTGTCAAGTCAAGCAGGCCGCGAGGGAGGATGTGGTGTGGAAGGCAAGCAAGACTTGAGGACGGCGAGGACGTGTCATGTTCATATCACGTCACCTTTTCCAGAAGACCCTCACGCGTTGGGGACAACGCTTCTTGAAGGGGGGAGGATGATATGGGCACGGAGGCCTATGTGGAGCCCAATTTCAGGACTCCACCAACCTAGGTGGTACGCCATCAAGGATTCAGGAGTGACACGCTAGGACGACCTACGCCATGTAATAATTAAGTCTAAGGTTGTGTCATTCATTCTATGTTAGAAAATAATGTAGCCAGGTCATGCTGTGGGCCATCTAGGGTTTTAATAGAGTCTGTTTGACTTGGGCCTGTCCAAGTCGAACTAGGTTGGGCCCAATAAGGGGGCCGGCCGGCCAGCTCTCCCTCTCATATAAGGAGATGGCACGGCTAGGGTTTAGAGTAGAACAAGTTTAGTCTCAAGATTAGGGTTTTCCCCATTGCGTGTGTTCACGTGTATCATCCCTCTGGGGGTACGGCGCTGCCGTTTATCTATATTATCCGCTGCGAAGGTTCTTGTGTTCATCAAGGATTGTCTAGCTCAGGTTTGAGGCGTATCGATTCATCGATCCGTTGCTTGCTGGATTCGTTCCCTCTTCTCCAGGCTGCGTTCATCGCGTTGTTGGGAGGAATTTCTACCCCAGTTTCTCGCTGTGAAAGATCGGGCATCAACTAGGAGGATCCACTGGGTTCCTCCCACATCACCGACCCTAAACAAAGGGTAATGCACCGGATGCCTTTGAACAGTGACCCTTGCCCGCGATGAAGGCTTGAACAAAGTCATTTTAGCCTCGGACTGCATCTCTGTGGTTCAGCGTAATAACTCTTCCGCACGAGATCGATCTCTGATTGTTGTCGTTGTGGAGGACATTAAAGTAATTGCTGCAACTATGTCTTCAGTTAGTCGTTTGCTTAATAATTCAGCACATGTTTTAGCTCGTCGAGTTGAACATTTTGGTAGTTCCTTTTTTCCGCAATTATGTTCCGGATTGTACCCGGTTTGAACTTTGTAATGTTATAGGTTAATCAAAGTGTTGAATTCTCAAAAAAAAAAAAAAAATAGATTGTGATATCTGCGTATGGCTAGCCGGCCCTGATCTGATCGTCAGTAACGATAACGATACGATCCCCTTGAGCTAAACTCTCAGCTTTCTTTCTTTTCTAAATAGTTTGGTAGGCTGCATCCTCCTTAGCTTGTATTGGGCCAGCAATTTTTGGCTTATTTGGTTGCCTGGGCCGAGCTGCGTTGCTGCAGGAACCGCTTCTCAAAGCAGTGTCGGGCCAGGCTCTGGAGGAACGCCCGGTTCGGCAGGTTTCAACGGTGCAGGCAAATCTCCACGCCCGGTGATGCAAAGTGGAATCTTCGCGCACGGGCGGAGACGAGAATGGAGATGGCGGGAGCTGCGGCGCGCATCGACGAAAAGCGAAAAGGGGGGCGGGAAGGATTCCGTCACCTCTCGCCGCTCGCCATGGCCTATTTCTACCCCTCCTCCACTGTCCCCCCCCCCCCCAAATTTTGACCTCCTCCTCCCGTCGGCAAGCAGGTAAGAGGCACACGCATCTCTGGTCGGCGACTGTTGCAGCGGCGGCGAGTACGTCTGGGCTACCTCCTGGTCCACCGCATCTTCACCTCCGGCCATGACTGTAAGCCATCCCTTATCCCCGTACCGCGGTGATGTTTAGATCTAGGTTAGGAGTAGTCAGATCTTGCCTAGGGTTAGGTCTTGTAGCAGGGGTTAGTTCGGATTGTAGTGAGCTATCATGATCTAGCTAGGATTCGACATTTCCGTATGCTACTGCCATGATCTTGCCTAGGGTTTGTTCTTGTAGCAAGGGTTAGTCCAAAATGTGCTCACCTGCCATGATCTTGCAAGGGTTTGTGCTATTCACAGTTGCAATGAACTGCTTGTCTGATTTAGGTTGTACTACGATGTCTGTAGGACTCTTTTTGCGATGACTTTAGCTAGGCGCTTGTCTACGTTGGGGACTCTCAGATCCCTTCCCAAGTTCCGGATTCACAGCCCACGTATGAGTCCAAGATCACCCCTCTTCCTGTGTCTGACCTGGTGGCTCAGGTAGCGGCAGAGGTGGCGGCTAGGCTGGCCACTTCTAAGAAGAACAAGAACCACAGGGAAGTGGAGAGGGCCTTGAACACCGGGCGGGAAAGGAATGCCACCATGAAATGGCTTCCATTCATGTCCAACTTCGTGTTGGAGAAGATGTGCGGCTTGATCCAGAGCGGAGTCAGAACTGACAAATGCTTCAAGGAAATCCATCTCAATACTGTGGCGAAGGGCCTAGCTGAGCACTGTGGTGTGACCGTCTGCTCCACTCAGGTGTACAACCACCTGAGAAAGTGGAGGCAGAGGTGGCTCACCATTAGCAGGCTCCGCGATCTAAGCGGTGCTCAGTGGTGCGAGGACACCAAATGCATCGTCCTTGAGGGTGATCACTACTGCGGGCACGTCACGGTGAGCACCTCACTAACTCAGTCCTCCTCACTAACTTTCTTGATCAGCCACGAGTAGAACTAACATGATTGTCCCTTCGTATCGTAGGATTACTCAAAGGACGCAGAGTTCCTGAATGTGCCCATCGCCAACTACAACGAGATGCATACCATCTTCTCCTTCGGCCTCGCCACCGGCAAGTACGCCATAGGATCCAGTGAGCCCCTGGGCTCGGCTGCACCATCTCCTGCACCTGAGGATGCTGACACCCAGGAGTCCGACACGGTCAACCTCGATGCTGACAAGCCCGGCAACGCGCCTGAGAAGCCGACCGCCGGCAAGAGGAAGAGAGGTGCCTTCGCAGACGACGAGCTGGTGGCCTTCACCAACATGACTGTTGCTGTGAAGGAGGTCGCACAGGCCATCAGGGCGAACAAGCCCACGGACATGCACCCTGACCTGTACAATGCGGTCATCGACATGCTTGGCTTCACCGAGGATGATCTGATGGTCGCCCTCAGCCACCTCGTCGACCACAAGGCCCAGGGATCCAGCTTCGTCGGCATGATCGAGCCACACCGTGTCCTCTGGCTGTGGAACTACCTTGGCAAGTACTACGACAAGGTGTAGTGGTGCCCTTGAGGGGGTGGTTCAGGGATGCATGCATGGAGATGGTGATGATGATGGTGGTGATGATGATGATGTATATTCTGGCAGTAGCTAGGATGAAAAACATTTGGCCCCCTTTTGTAAGTATGATGAGGTGGTATATACTAACCCCTCAGGTGATGGTGAACTTTGCGGTGTTAGGATGAGACACCCACTTTTTTTTGTGGTGGTAGGACGACACCACGGTAGTGTAGGATAAACTTCTGATTGACTTTTGGAATGATATGCATGCCCATGTTAGTTCCAGATTTTCTATTAACACTTGTCTTGTTATATTGCTCATTTTTGAATTGCTTCATTGTTGTGATCGCTAACTTCTTCTTTTGCCATGCTAGTGGTATGTGGTGTTTCGCGGGCGGGTTCGAGGAATCTACAGCTCATGGAGAGTCTGTCAAGATCAGGTCAATGGCTACTCCAACAACAACTACCGAGGATATGCAACATTGGAGGAGGCACAACAAGAGTACCTGAGCTTCCTGGAAGAGGAGCTGCAGGAAGATCATGCCATCGATGAGGCAATGCCATTCGCACAGCTGTCGCCGAAGGAAGTACATGCTCTACAAGGAGCACCGCTGGAGGTACGTCCCAGCCGCGTGAAAGATTACATCATCACCTTCCTCATCGTGGCGATCGTGAGGATCTTGTTCTTCTGAGTAATCTCACCCTATTTGAATTGTGGCAAGGATATGGACTTGTGATTTGAGCAACAAAACAACAGATTCTTGTTTTCCTGCGTGCAAGATGAGCTGGAAACGGGCAACCAAACGATGGGGCATGGGCTCCTTCTCCGGCGCGCAAAAGGCCGCACAGGCTACCAAGCGACCCGCCAAAAGTGTCCCATGGCCCATTGATACGTCTCCGACGTATCGATAATTTCTTATGTTCCATGCCACATTATTGATGTTATCTACATGTTTTATGCACACTTTATGTCATATTCGTGCATTTTCTGGAACTAACCTATTAACAAGATGCCGAAGTGCCGATTCTTTGTTTTACTGCTGTTTTTGGTTTCAGAAATCCTAGTAAGGAAATATTCTCGGAATTGGACGAAATCAAAGCCCAGGGCCTATTTTTCCACGAAGCTTCCAGAAGTCCGAAGACGAGACGAAGAGGGGCCACGGGGTGGCCAAACCCTAGGGCGGCGCGGCCCCACCCCTGGCCGCGCCGGCCTATGGTGTGGCCCCCCCGTGCCGCCTCTTGACTTGCCCTTCCGCCTACTTAAAGCCTCCGTGACGAAACCCCCACTACCGAGAGCCACGATACGGAAAACCTTCCGGAGACGCCGTCGCCGCCGATCCCATCTCGGGGGATCCAGGAGATCGCTTCCGGCACCCCGCCGGAGAGGGGAATCATCTCCCGGAGGACTCTACGCCGCCATGGTCGCCTCCGGTGTGATGTGTGAGTAGTCTACCCCTGGACTATGGGTCCATAGCAGTAGCTAGATGGTTGTCTTCTCCCCATTGTGCTATCATTGTCGGATCTTGTGAGCTGCCTATCATGATCAAGATCATCTATCTGTAATTCTATATGTTGCGTTTGTTGGGATCCGATGAATAGAGAATACTTGTTATGTTGATTATCAAAGTTATGCTTATGTGTTGTTTATGATCTTGCATGCTCTCTGTTACTAGTAGATGCTCTGGCCAAGTAGATGCTTGTAACTCCAAGAGGGAGTACTTATGCTCGATAGTGGGTTCATGCCTGCATTGACACTCGGGACGATGACGAGAAAGTTCTAAGGTTGTGTTGTGTTGTTGCCACTAGGGATAAAACATTGATGCTATGTCTAAGGATGTAGTTGTTGATTACATTACGCACCATACTTAATGCAATTGTCTGTTGCTTGCAACTTAATACTTGGAGGGGTTCGGATGATAACCTCGAAGGTGGACTTTTTAGGCATAGATGCAGCTTGGATGGCGGTCTATGTACTTTGTCGTAATGCCCAATTAAATCTCACTATACTCATCATGATATGTATGTGCATTGTCATGCTCTCTTTATTTGTCAATTGCCCAACTGTAATTTGTTCACCCAACATGCTTGTTCGTCTTATGGGAGAGACACCTCTAGTGAACTGTGGACCCCGGTCCAATTCTCTTTACTCGAAATACAATCTACTTGCAATACTTGTTTTACTGTTTTCTCTCGCAAACAATCATCTTCCACACAATACGGTTAATCCTTTGTTACAGCAAGCCGGTGAGATTGACAACCTCCCTGTTTCGTTGGGGCAAAGTACTTTGGTTGTGTTGTGCAGGTTCCACGTTGGCGCCGGAATCCCTGGTGTTGCGCCGCACTACATCTCGCCGCCATCAACCTTCAACGTGCTTCTTGACTCCTACGGGTCCGATTAAACCTTGGTTTCTTACGAGGAAACTTGCCGCTGTGCGCATCACACCTTCCTCTTGGGGTTCCCAACGGACGCATGTCGAACGAAAAGACAATACGTCAACCACGCGCATCAAGCAAATTTCTGGCGCCGTTGCCGGGGATCTGAAGAAAAGTTACTCCACAAAGATTTCTAACTCCCACGTCAACTCCGCGCCAGCAGCAAATTTCTGGCGCCGTTGCCGGGGAGATCAAGACACGCTGCAAGGGGAGTCTCCACTTCTCAATCTCTTTACTTTGTTTTAGTCTTGCTTAGTTTTATTTACTACTTTGTTTGCTGCACTAAATTAAAATACAAAAAAATTAGTTGCTAGTTTTACTTTATTTGCTATCTTGTTTGCTATATCGAAAACACAAAAAAAATAGTTTACTTGCATTTACTTTATCTAGTTTGCTTTATTTACTACTGCTAAAATGGCCAACCCTGAAAATACTAAGTTGTGTGACTTCACTAGCACAAATAATAATGATTTCTTATGCACACCTATTGCTCCACCTGCTACTACGACAGGAATTCTTTGAAATTAAACCTGCTTTACTAAATCTTGTTATGCGAGAGCAATTTTTCAGTGTTAGTTCGATGATCTTGCTGCCCATCTCAATAATTTTGTTGAACTATGTGAAATGCAAAAATATAAAGATGTAGATGGTGATATTATTAAATTAAAATTGTTTCCTTTCTCATTAAGAGGAAGAGCTAAAGATTGGTTGCTATCTCTGCCTAAGAATAGTATTGATTCATGGAGTAAATGCAAGGATGCTTTTATTGGTAGATATTATCCCCCTGCTAAAATTATATCTTTGAGGAGTAGCATAATGAATTTTAAACAATTAGATAATGAACATGTTGCTCAAGCTTGGGAAAGAATGAAATCTCTGGTTAAAAATTGCCCAACCCATGGAGTCGACTACTTGGATGATCATCCAAACCTTCTATGCGGGACTAAATTTTTCTTCGCGGAATTTATTGGATTCAGATGCTTGGAGGTACCTTTATGTCCATCACTCTTGGTGAAGCAACAAAGCTTCTTGATAATATGATGATCAACTACTCTGAGATGGCACACGGAAAGAGCTCCACAAGGTAAGAAGGTAAATTCTGTTGAAGAATCCTCTTCCTTGAATGATAAGGTTGATGCTATTATGTCTATGCTTGTGAATGATAGGACTAATATTGATCCTAATAATGTTCCGTTAGCTTCATTGGTTGCACAAGAAGAACATGTTGATGTAAACTTCATTAAAAATAATAATTTCAACAACAATGCTTATCGGAACAATTCTAGTAACAACTATAGGCCATATCCTTATAATAATGGCAACGGCTATGGTAATTCTTATGGAAATTCTTACAACAATAATAGGAATTCACCCCTGG
>NC_061512.1:102710792-102726256 GCF_022539505.1 Lolium rigidum | reverse complement strand
AACTGAAGCAAAAAACAGAGCAAGGAATAGTATACTTGTATGACCTGTTAAGCATAACTGCAATGTGCAATGATATTATAAAGCATGATCACACAGAATGTCTTTTAACCTCCACATAACATGGCAAAATAAAATAAGCACTGAGAATAAAATATATGCTAAAAAAATGAGCGAGTAAACAAACAGGGACCAGGATGGGTGGGCGGAAAAGGCGTCTCTGCCAGTCAACTCCAGGCTGGCCCACCCCACTCTCCTTGCATTATTGTTAAAGGACAATAACAAAAGAGAAACTCCATATTTGGTCCAAAAAGGAGGAAAACTCCACGGTTGGACAGCGTCAGCTCGGTCTTGGTGTCACTGGCAAGTGGCAATGATTAGAATAAGATGGAGATGATTAAACAAGAGAGAAAGGTGATCATCTCTGGGCTCTGGCAGCGGCGCCATACAAGGCATGCAATTAAGTATACTGTACAGTGTAGTGTGATTCGCATTGGGGTGTCTGTGCCATCGACACCCTCGTCGCCTCGTGCACATGAGTAGTACTCCCTCTGTTCCTTTTTAATTGATTTGGATTTAGTACAAACTTATACTAAATTCGAGTCAATTAAAAAAGAACGGAGTGAGTAGTACTTGACATGGTAAAGTTTTGTACGTAGTACTTCGTACTCCGTCGTAGTAGTAATATTTTCTTTTTGCGGGTAGTACTCCGTTGTAGTATTGATAGATAAACAGCCCGAAGAAAGTTTGACCGCACGGTCACCCTCCAACATAGCGACATGTAGTCCGTGTTTAGACTTATCTCGAACGGGCAACGGTGTACCTGACAAGCGGGTCCCACATGGCATCGACTATACGAGATCACTTCGTCCTAGCCGGGCTGTTGGAGTGTTGGCCATGATTTGACCCCTATGTTGAATAATAAAAAATCTTCATGTCTATTTTTGTGGAGTGTAAAAAGATGCTATACTGAATCCATATCTACGTGCTGGCAATATCCATCTGCCGCTCATAACATTTTTCTTCTCCGATCGATTGAATTTAGGAGGTCATGTTTTGAATTGGACCCTCTTGCTCATATCGTGGTAAAGTTGAGACAAACCGCGAGCTTGCATTGCCACTTGTACTCGGACCCATATGTAGAGTTAAAAGAGTGACGAAACCTTTACTCATTGATATATGGTATAATGTGGATGAAACCCGACATATTTGTTGCCCCCGCCACCTCCCCCTCAACCCCCAACCAATGGTTGTCACTGCAGGCTCCCCCAACCACCGCCACCATCCCAACGACCCATGTGTCATCCTCACGGGAGAAACCAGCAGCAAGCTTCTAGAGCAACCTGAATTGAGAATGGGAACAACACGGCACCGCTGCCGCCGGCGTACGTAGGCCAAGGTGGCAATGGCCCATGCTTCCCTATGGGTGGCAACGGCCTTAGGCATGTATGACCGAGCGGTGGCCCCGAATCAGTGGTGGGCAACGTCGACATGTTCTCGTGCGGGTGGTACGGCTCCCATGGCGATCGCTAACTCTCTTTGGAACGAGCATAGGGCAACTGCATCAGCAGGCTAGCTCTACCTATCTTGGTCTCTGAGGACATGACGCATGGGGTACCTCCAATAAAATTGAGCTCTCAGCGGCCCTAGTGTGATTTGTTGTCGCCACCATGTGCAACCTCCTCCCACGGTGCTTGATTGGATGGAGAGGTACGGGATGCTGGTGTGGCCATGGTGCGCATCCTACCGATCCTGGTGCCAATCGGGACACTTCATGCATGATCCCACACGACTTGCTCCGGCTATAGGGCATGTGCACATCAACCTGCACAGGAGGCGTGCCGACGAGCTTGAATATACATGCACCACATCTTCATTCGTGGTCGCGAGCGCGTTGAGCTTTCCGTTTGCTCTGCCAGCTCCACAGGAATTTGGCCTCCATCCACCTTGCGGTCTTCTTTGAGCGATTACCAAGGTATTGAAGATCCAAGGAAACGGTTGTGTCCGAAGAATAACATGTAGGCTCTAGAGGTCTTATCTCGCATGCCCGAGTCAAGTCGAGAAGATCCAAGGGAGTACTCGCAACGGTTTGCGAGAAGTATGTGTTTGAGATGATCGGTGTTTTGCCGCAGTATTTTCGGCTAGTAGGGACAATCACATTGGCAAACTTTGTTCTTAGTGGTACTCTTTGAGATCCGTTCTCAATCTTCAGGGTGAAAACTCTAAGTTTGACATTTTGTTATCGTACCTGGCAATGCAAGCTCTCTAATTATTTTCTTTTGAAAGCGTTGTCCCGAGATTAGACCTTCTTCGTGGCGAAAATCTAGGATCTAACCACTAGTTGGACCGAACATCGACGGTGTGTGTTGTTACCTTTCTAAAGGTGTAGTTTTAGTGAAGTTTTTTTTCGGAATCGAGATGGCGTCTACACTAGTGGTGATATCACTCCACGAGTTTAGGATTGCTTCAGCATGTCTTTTTCTTATGTTTTTTTTACTATGTACATCCTTAATGTCTAGATTTGCTCCATTCATGAAGCTGTCAAAGAACATATTTTCTTATGAAACATAGTACAAATGTAGACGCTTGCAGATAGTGTATACAATTACCCTTATAAACACAAGCACCCATACCCTATCCCTGTAAGAATCTTCGAGAGTCTGAGTCCAACAAACTAACCTAGCCGGTCTTAATATTGATGAAGTCGTCAGATGCACCTTGTTATCGACGGGATATCATTTCACACTAAAAATTATTCTACCTTTATGAGACACCAAAGTGTCAAAACCAACATTTAATCGAGATGGGTTGATGGTGCCGTCGCCCCGTAATCATCCAAACACAACTAAGAATATGTGTATAACTGATACAGTATCATCTTGCTATTACAACTTCCTCCATCTTGATTTAACAGGCGGGCACGTTGTTTAAAAATTTAGTTTGACTATTATTTTGGTTAATTAAATATGAAATACATGTTAAAAAAGTTATAAACCTTTTTTAAATACGAATCTAATGGTATAGATTTTGTAGACATATAATTTATATTTTGTTGATTAAATTAATAGTCAAACTTTATCTTAAACTACATGCCCACATGTTAAATCGAGATTTTCTGTATATTAATAATGTGGATGAAAAGAGAAGGTCATGATCGACGGGTTTGTTGACAAATTTCCTCGGGACCAGGCCCAGCTGATCCTATCGAACCGCTGGTTGGCGGTCAACGAGAAAGTCAAGTCTACTCTAGCGCAGTATGGACTGCATGGGCATGGATCTATGACCTAACGAGCACACCCTTTTGTTGACTCGTATGGGCTGGAGCTGGGGAGATCTCTGACTCCAGATCTCCTACAGCATTGTAATCCTGTGGGCTGTGGCTAATTAGCACACATACGTGTATCTCTATACTCGTGTTGTCAGCTTCGGAAACGATCGGACCAAGATTAGATAATGCCTTTTTCCACATTCGTTTTATATTTTCAAAACATATACGAAAAGCACGGACGCGTTTCGCTCGAATTTTGTGTGCCTGGATACCCATGTGCTTTTGTTTTGAAAATTTTAAATTTGTATATTTAGTAAGTGTTAAAATTTTAAGAATTTATTTCAGAAATACGTATACATGATATCCGTGAGAAGTTTCGGTTGAAAACTCGTAATGTTTTGGGCTATAAAAAAATTCTTAGAGTATATTAGTATTTTTGTAAGCAATTTGTCTTGTTATTTTCGAAAATACAACCCGATCTATATATCTATGTACCTTTTTTTTGTAGATTTTGTGAGATCGAAAATTGCGTTTTTTAATTTCATGTTTCTTAAAACATGTCAACTGCACGGATGAGTTTCCAATATGTCGGAGGAGTTGACCAAGGACGAGGTGAGGAGGCTAGGCATCCTCATATCGGATATGCCGTAGCTGCCGCCGATGGCCCGGTACACCGTTGTGCTCATGCCGGCAGACTTGTCCGGGGAAGAGGCCTTCAACCTTGTGTTGTAGGACTCGATGATGCAACCTCTGCCGCCTCTACCCTTGTGGGCACCAGCGGTCGCTCTACCTCCACCTCTACCACAGCTGCACCGACATTTGCTCCGCCGGTTCCCAGCTGGTCATGTGCAATCCCGGACCTCGTTGACCTAACCTAGGTGCCCAGCGGCGGCGAGGAGTAGACTAGGGTTTAGCATGCCATGGCTTTCTTATATTTTTTATTTTTATTTTTATTTTTCACGCTATGTAAATTGCTTTATCAATAAAAAAATATGGTAACAACCGGGTCGATATAGGCACCCCATACATAAACGGTCAGTCGTGGCACAATGACCAATTTCAATTTCGCGTCCACAGCTTGAACCAAACGGACGCACGCTATCAGTTTTCACGTCCGTTTTAAGTCAGGCCACTTGATGCCTTTATTAACCACATGTTAGACTGGTTAGGGCATCTCCAACCAGGCGACCCAAACGGATGGTCCAGCGCGTCCGTTTTGGGCCGTTTGCGTGGCCGAGCGGACGCGCGGACAGCGGCCCGCGTCCGCGTGTCCGTTTGGGTCGCGCGCTGCGCCCAACGCGCGGACGCACCGCATAATCGGACAAATACGAAAAAAACGAAACATGGAAATTTTAAACGATATTTCATAAACATATGCCCTATTTTGGGCAAAATTTATACATAGCCCTATTTTGGGCAAAAAACTGACAAAAGAAGCCCTATATGGCTTTTAAATTTAAACTAAAAACCCTCTATTAGGGTTTGGTCGGCGGCGCGGTGGCCGCCGGTGCGCCGCCTAGCCCCTGTGGGCAAAGTCGGCGTCGTCGTCGTCGCCGACGACGTCCCCGGGCGGCGAGGCACTGTTGTGGCTCGACCGCGCCGGGGACTCCGGCCACGGAGACCACAGGGCCTCCTCCCAGGCCGAGTGGGGGTCCGGAGCGACCCGAGGTAGAGGCGGCGCACGGAGCAGCCTCTCCTCCCTGAGGCGCTGCTGCCTCTCCTGCCAGGCGCGGCGCCTGGCCTCCTGGCGGCGCCGCTCCTCCGCGCGACGCCTGACCTCCTGCCGCCGCTGCTCCTCGCGGCGCTCGTCGTCGGCGCGGCGCCTGGCCTCCTCCCACCGCGCCGCTTCGTCCTCGTCCCGTCGCGCCTGACGGGCCTGGGCGTAGAGCTCCCAGAGCTCCGCTTCCTCCTCCGCCAGCCGCGCCGCTTCCTCCATCTCGGAGGTACGGATGGCATCTCGAAGGTCCGGCCGCTTGGCCTCCTCCTCCGCCGCCGAGATGAGCTTGGCGGCGCGGATGTCCGGGTCCTCCTCCGAGGACTCGGGCTTCGGCTCGAGCAGCAGCGGCGGCGGTTGCGGCAATGCCGCGCCGCCGCGGGCGGCCTCTCCGATGTGGAGGCCGCCTCGGTTTCCTGCCGATGGCCGCAGCGCCGGCGGAGGCCGGCGGCTGCTGCTCGCCTCGTCGTCGTGGGCTCCGGGAGCGAAACCGCGCTTCGGGGCCATGGCGGCGGTTTCGCTGCGGGAGTGGAGTGGGGACTGGAGTGGAGTTCCACATCCCCTCCGGTCCCCATTTAATACCCTCCCGGGTCACCGCCGGTGGGCCCAAAGGAGACGAGGCGACGGACGCCGGACGCGAGCGGACGGCGCGTGCCATCCGCGGCCACGCAAACCTAGCCAATATTTGGGCCGGGTTTGCGTCTGCTCCGACGCCGTGGCCGTCCGCTTTTGCGGTGCGTCGCCGCGTTGGGCCGGGATTTTGTCCGGATCGACCCATCCGGACGCGCGTGCGCGGGATGGGTCGCCCGGTTGGAGATGCCCTTAGGACGAACCAGGTAAATGGTCGAGCACCTGTGCCCGCACGCCCGAGACCGCAAGCACGCGAGGGAGTGAGTGGTACGTTTAGCGGAATACGTTCAGAAATGTAGCTCTACTCCCAAACAGCGCCAGATCGAACGTTTGAGAGACGTGTTTTGTTCGTACTGTGTTTGGAAGACGTCGCTTCCCAGCCGCATTCCCCAAACGTCCCCTCCAAACTTTTTTATAGGATTTTTGAAACACAACTATTTATTAAATATAGCATAAAAATAAATATATTTGCTGAGATTGTTTTTAAATTAAAATACAACAAACAATTAAACAAATGTAATAAATGAGGCTAGATCAAGGTGCCGCGGCATTTGCTCATAATCCTTGATCCTCCACATATGGTCAACGAGATCATTTTGAAGTTGTTCGTCAATATTGCTGTCACGGATCTCTGCGTGCATGGCGAGAAAATCAGCAAAATCTGCAGGCAACTCATGATCAACCTTCGCAAGAGAGCCCAAAACACTCATAGGGCTAACATGTGTCCTGGCATGATTCTTGCGGTCATCCTCGACGATCATGTTGTACATGATCACACAAGCCTGCATTACCTTTCACATTTGGTCGTGAGACCAGCTTAGAGCAGGGTGAAAGTGCATGGAGCCCCCATGTGTGGTTTTGGTAATTAATGACAATCCCTATGGACTAATGTTTGCATTGAGTTATATTTGTAGGAGTTGTCCATAGGCAATTCTTGAACCATATGTTGGCTTCAAGGTTGCAATAAGAAGAAATTGATGAAGGATATCAAGTGTCAAGTATGTCTTGAAGATGAAGATGTAGTGAGCCCTCAAGTTACTTCAAGACATCAACATGATGAAGAATGAAGAAATGTAGTGCAAGTTCAAGATGAGCCAACTCGAAGAGTTCATAAGCTTGAAGCTTGCCATGGAGAAATGATGTGCAAGTTCAAGATGAGCCATCTCGAAGAGATCCTTTGCTTGAGTCTTGCCATCCATATGATGATCATGGATATGTGAAGATGCGCCGAAGAAGAAGCTCTCCCATGGTGGATTATGGGGGAGCAATCCACATGGTGGTCATGGTTATGCGAAAATGCGCCGAAGAAGAAGCTCTCCCATGGTGGTTTATGGGGGAGCAATCTACAAGACTTCGTCAAGCAAGCACAAGCAAGAAATGCGTTCCATCTTGTTGAGGTCAAGATCGTCGTCATCAAGCTCAAGTGGAATGCGCAAGTATAAGGTTTGCTCTTGATAGGGTTTCTTTCTCACCGGTCTCATAGTGTAGTTGGAGACCGGTTTATAGTTTAGTTGCCGTACTATCAAGAGGGCTCTCGAGTGAGTAACTCGATCGTATCGTTCGGAGAGAGCTCAAACCTTTGCATCCTTACATCATCTTTCTTGGTTGTCATTTGGACCTTATCCATGTGATGTTTTAGAGCTTGTGCTTATTCTCATGACAAGCTCTAGTTCATCGAAAACGGATTTCGCATAGATCACTTGTTGCGTTTTCGAGTTTGGTTCATCATCTTTCTTGGTTGTCATTTGGATCTTATCCATGTGATGATTTAGAGCTTGTGCTTATTCTCATGACAAGCTCTAGTTCATCAAGAATGGTTTTTGCACGGGCAACTTGTTGCATTTTCGAGATTGGAGGTTTTACCGGTATGTCTTTTTTAGATAGGTCAAACCTTTCATCATTTGTTTCTATCCTCCCTTGTTTGACTATGATGGTTTCCTGCATGATCTTGTAGAGCTTGTTCCTAGCTTCAAAACAAGCCCAAGATCATCAAAATCGGAGTCCGGATGCTAAAGTTATGCCCGTTTTAGTTTTGGTGTTTCGTAGTTTACTTGGGCCGGATATTTCGGAAATATCCGGGCCGGATTATCCGGGCCGGATATTTCGGAAATATCCGGCCCCTCGAAATCGACTAAGGACCCGGGGAATTGCTGCTCAGTATAGGGGCCGGATTTTTGGCCGGATTTTGACCAGGTTTTGTCCCCGAGGCCGGATTATCCGGGGGCGGATTATCCGGCCCCAACTTAGGCCGGATTATCCGGCCCTCGAAAGTCCGCAACGGCTCGATTTTCTTGGGGGGTATAAATACCCCCTTCTTCCTCCTTGGGCTGTTGCTTCTTCCACTCTCTCTCTCCTCCATTGTTGTTCTTGAGAAGCTTGCCCTATCTCTCTATCCCTCCATGATTCTTGCCCCATTTTGAGGGAAAGAGAGAGGAGATCTAGATCCACACTTTGACCAAACCAAATCATCTCTTTGTGAGTGAATCTTTGGGATCTAGATCTTGGAGAATTTTGTGTTCTCCTCTTTGTTCTTCCTCTCTTATTCCCCCAATAGCTTTTGTAGCTTTGTTGGAATTTGAGAGAGAAGGACTTGAGCATCTTTGTGGTGTTCTTGCCATTGCATTTGGTGCATCGGTTTGAGTTCTCCACGGTGATTCGTGGTGGTGAAAGCAAGAAGGTTGTTACTCTTGGGTTCTTGGAACCCTAGACGGATTCTAGGCCTTTGTGGCGGTTTGTTGGGAGCCTCCAATTAAGTTGTGGATGTGTGCCCCAATCTTTGTGTAAGGCCCGGTTTCCGCCTCGAAGGAAATCCCTTAGTGGAACCGTGACCTAGGCCTTTGTGGCGAGGGTCACCGGAGATTTAGGTGAGGCGCCTTCGTGGCGTTCGGTGTGTGGTGTGAGTACCTGATACGTCTCCAACGTATCGATAATTTCTTATGTTCCATGCTACTTTATTGATGATACCTACATGTTTTATGCACATTATATGTCATATTTATGCATTTTCTGGAACTAACCTATTAACAAGATGCCGAAGTGCCGCTCTCGTTTTCTGCTGTTTTTGGTTTCAGAAATCCTAGTAACGAAATATTCTCGGAATTGGACGAAACGAAGACCCAGGGGCCTATTTTTCCACGGAGCTTCCAGAAGACCGAAGAACATACGAAGTGGGGCCACGAGGTGGCGACACCACAAGGCGGCGCGGCCTAGGGGGGCCCGCGCTGCCCTATGGTGTGGCCCCCTCGTCTGGCCCCCGACTCGCCCTTCCGCCTACTTAAAGCCTCCGTCGCGAAACCCCCGAGGCGAAAAACCACGATACGGAAAACCCTACCGAGACGCCGCCGCCGCCGATCCCATCTCGGGGGATTCTGGAGATCTCCTCCGGCACCCCGCCGGAGAGGGTATTCATCTCCCGGAGGACTCTACACCGCCATGGTCGCCTCCGGAGTGATGAGTGAGTAGTTCACCCCTGGACTATGGGTCCATAGCAGTAGCTAGATGGTTGTCTTCTCCTCATTGTGCTTCATTGTTGGATCTTGTGAGCTGCCTAACATGATCAAGATCATCTATCTGTAATTCTATATGTTGTGTTTGTCGAGATCCGATGGATAGAGAATACCATGTCATGTTAATTATCAAGTTATTACATATGTGTTGTTTATGATCTTGCATGCTCTCCGTTTCTAGTAGAGGCTCTGGCCAAGTTTTTACTTTTAACTCCAAGAGGGAGTATTTATGCTCGATAGTGGGTTCATGCCCGCATTGACACTCGGGACAAGTGATGTAAAGTTCTAAGGTTGTGTTGTGCTCGTTGCCACTAGGGATAAAACATTGGCGCTATGTCCGAGGATGTAGTTGTTGATTACATTACGCACCATACTTAATGCAATTGTCCGTTGCTTTGCAACTTAATACCGGAAGGGGTTCGGACGATAACCTCGAAGGTGGACTTTTAGGCATAGATGCAGCTGGATGGCGGTCTATGTACTTTGTCGTAATGCCCAATTAAATCTCACTATACTTATCATGTCATGTATGTGCATTGTTATGCCCTCTCTATTTGTCAATTGCCCGACCGTAATTTGTTCACCCAACATGCTTTTATCTTATGGGAGAGAGACCTCTAGTGAACTCGTGGACCCCGGTCCATTCTTTTAATACCGAAATACAAATCTGTCGCAATACTTGTTTTACTATTATCTCCGCAAACAATCATCTTCCACACAATACGGTTAATCCTTTGTTACAGCAAGCCGGTGAGATTGACAACCTCACTGTTTCGTTGGGGCAAAGTACTTTGGTTGTGTTGTGCAGGTTCCACGTTGGCGCCGGAATCTCCGGTGTTGCGCCGCACTACATCCCGCCGCCATCAACCTTCAACGTGCTTCTTGACTCCTACCGGTTCGATTAAACCTTGGTTTCTTATCGAGGGAAACTTGCCGCCGTGCGCATCACACCTTCCTCTTGGGGTTCCCAACGGACGTGTCAACTACACGCATCAAGCAAATTTCCGGCGCCGTTGCTCGGGAGATCAAGACACGCCGCAAGGGGAGTCTCCACTTCTCAATCTCTTTACTTTGTTTTTGTCTTGCTTTATTTTATTTACTACTTTGTTTGCTGCATTATATCAAAACACAAAAAAAATTAGTTGCTAGCTTTACTTTATTTACTGTCTTGTTTGCTATATCAAAAACACAAAAAAATTAGTTTACTTGCATTTACTTTATTTAGTTTGCTTTATTGTCTTGCACTCTATATTAAAAATACAAAAAAAATATTTAGTTACTTTTGTTACCATGTCTAGCTCTGAACTCCGTTACTTCTTCGCCCGAAGAATTAGTCTTCACTTTTAAACAAGGGGATGAGGAGAGTTTTAAGGATGCTTGGTCTAGAATTTTTACTTCTTATCGTGAAACTGAACCTCAAATGACTCTAAGTTTGCTCCTTAGTAATTTTTATTTTGGTCTTATGGTTCGCTATAGATATGCTTTGGATACTTTAGTGGGAGGAGATTTCCTCCATTGCAATGGGGATCAAGCTTTTAATGCCATAAAGAAGTTGGTTGCATCACATGATTCAGCTAATAATTTTGATTCAGCCCTTATCAAGCATTCATAATAGATTAAATACTCTTGAGACAAGTGCATCTCGCTTAAATGAAAATTATGGATACATTCGTAACCGTCTTGATCAAGTATTAGTGAACTCTGAACTTTCATTGTGGGATCCTACTGTTAAAATTGTTATCGGTGATCGAACTCTTCATGCCTACTGTGATATTATGTATGAATTTTGCCTTATGCCTGAAAGCATTTATAAATCTTTGAAACTTTGGGGAGTCGATGGAGGAGGAGAAGAAATAACTCTCATTTATAACTCTATTATAATTCCTAAGGGAATAGCCGCAGGTGTGCATACAACCATTCTTGGAAGAACAATATCCATTGATTATCTTGTTATTGAAACAGGAAAAATCATACTCGGGAGATCCCTGTTGAAACTATTGGGAGCAGATCATTGATGTGGGAGAAGGCACTCTGAAATTCACCTCTATACCAGGGGGAAATCATATATTTCCTAAACCAAAGGGAAAGAAAAACAATAAGAAAGGTAAGGGTAAAGCCCAAGGTAAGGTTGACGCACCACCCTTTGATAACACTTGAGAAACACTTTCTGCGCCTAGCTGAAAGGCGTTAAAGAAAAGCGCTTATGGGAGACAACCCATGTTTTTACTCCAGTATTTTTGTTTTATATTTGTGTCTTGGAATTTGTTTACTACTGTAGCAACCTCTCCTTATCTTAGTTTTATGTTTTGTTGTGCCAAGTAAAGTCTTTGATAGAAAAGCAAGTACTAGATTTGGATTACTCGCTAGCTCCAGCATTTCTTTGTCGTCACGAATCTGGGTCTATCTCCCCGTAGGTAGCTCAGAAAATTAAGCCAATTTACGAGCATGATCCTCAGATATGTACGCAACTTTAATTCAATTTGAGCATTTTCGTTTGAGCAAGTCTGGTGGCCTAATAAAATCCATCTTTACGGATCTGTTCTGTTTTGACAGATTCTGTCTTTTATTTCGCATTGCCTCTTTTGCTATGTTGGATGAATTTCTTTGATCCACTAATGTCCAAGTAGCTTTATGCAATGTCCGGAAGTGTTAAGAATGATTGTGTCACCTCTGAACATGTGAAATTTTATTATGCACTAACCCTCTAATGAGTTGTTTCGAGTTTGGTGTGGAGGAAGTTTTCAAGGATCAAGAGAGGAGTATGATGCAATATGATCAAGGAGAGTGAAAGCTCTAAGCTTGGGGATGCCCCGGTGGTTCACCCCTCGCATATATTAAGAAGACTCAAGCGTCTAAGCTTGGGGATGCCCAAGGCATCCCCTTCTTCATCGACAACATTATCAGTGTTCCTCCCCCGAAACTATATTTTTATTCCGTCACATCTTATGTACTTTGCTTGGAGCGTCGGTTTGTTTTTGTTTTTTTGTTTTGTTTGAATAAAACGGATCCTAGCATTCACTTTATGGGAGAGAGACACGCTCCGCTGTAGCATATGGACAAATATGTCCTTAGGCTCTACTCATAGTATTCATGGCGAAGTTTCTTCTTCGTTAAATTGTTATATGGTTGGAATTGGAAAATGATACATGTAGTAACTCTAAAATGTCTTGGATAATTTGATACTTGGCAATTGTTGTGCTCATGTTTAAGCTCTTGCATCATATACTTTGCACCCATTAATGAAGAAATACTTAGAGCTTGCTAATTTGGTTTGCATATTTGGTTTCTCTAGAGTCTAGATAACATCTAGTATTGAGTTTTGAACAATAAGGAAGACGGTATGGAGTCTTATAATGTTTACCATATGTCTTTTATGTGAGTTTTGTCTGTACCGTTCATCCTTGTGTTTGTTTCAAATAGCCTTGCTAGCCTAAACCTTGTATCGAGAGGGAATACTTCTCATGCATCCCAAATACTTGAGCCAACCACCATGCCATTTGTGTCCACCATACCTACCTACTACATGGTATTTATCCGCCATTCCAAAGTAAATTGCTTGAGTGCTACCTTTAAAATTCCATCATTCACCTTTGCAATATATAGCTCATGGGACAAATAGCTTAAAAACTATTGTGGTATTGAATATGTACTTATGCACTTTATCTCTTATTAAGTTGCTTGTTGTGCGATAACCATGCTTCTGGGGACGCCATCAACTATTCTTTGTTGGATATCATGTGAGTTGCTATGCATGTCCGTCTTGTCTGAAGCAAGAGAGATCTACCACCTTCATGGTTGGAGCATGCATATTGTTAGAGAAGAGCATTGGGCCGCTAACTAAAGCCATGATTCATGGTGGAAGTTTCAGTTTTGGACACATATCCTCAATCTCATATGAGAATAATAATTGTTGCCACATGCTTATGCATTAAAGAGGAGTCCATTATCTGTTGTCCATGTTGTCCCGGTATGGATGTCTGAGTTGAGAATAATCAAAAGCGAGAAATCCAAAATGCGAGCTTTCTCCTTAGACCTTTGTACAAAGCGGCATGGAGGTACCCCATTGTGACACTTGGTTAAAACATGTGCATTGCAAAGATCCGGTAGTCCAAGTTAATTAGGACAAGGTGCGGGCACTATTAGTATACTATGCATGAGACTTGCAACTTGTAAGATATAATGTACATAACTCATATGCTTTATTACTACCGTTGACAAAATTGTTTCATGTTTTCAAAATAAAAGCTCTAGCACAAATATAGCAATCGATGCTTTCCTCTTTGAAGGACCATTCTTTTTACTTTTATGTTGAGTCAGCTCACCTATCTCTCTCCACCTCAAGAAGCAAACACTTGTGTGAACCGTGCATTGATTCTTACATACTTGCATATTGTACTTGTTATATTACTCTATGTTGACAATTATCCATGAGATATACATGTTACAAGTTGAAAGCAACCGCTGAAACTTAATCTTCCTTCGTGTTGCTTCAATGCCTTTACTTTGATTTATTGCTTTATGAGTTAACTCTTATGCAAGACTTATAATACTTGTCTTGAAGTACTATTCATGAAAAGTCTTTGCTTTATGATTCACTTGTTTACTCATGTCATTACCATTGTTTTGATCGCTGCATCCACTACATATGTTTACAAATAGTATGATCAAGGTTATGATGGCATATCACTTCAGAAATTATCTTTGTTATCGTTTTACCCGCTCGGGACGAGCAGTAACTAAGCTTGGGGATGCTTGATACGTCTCCGACGTATCGATAATTTCTTATGTTCTATGCCATATTATTGATGATACCTACATGTTTTATGCACACTTTATGTCATATTCATGCATTTTCTCGGAACTAACCTATTAACAAGATGCCGAAGTGCCGCTCTCGTTTTCTCGCCGTTTTTGGTTTCGTAAATCCTAGTAACGAAATATTCTCGAATTGGACGAAACGAAGACCCGTGGGCCTATTTTTCCACGGAGCTTCCGAAGACCGAAGAACATACGAAGTGGGGCCACGAGGTGGCGACACCACAAGGCGGCGCGGCCTAGGGGGCCCGCGCCGCCCTATGGTGTGGCCCCTCGTCCGGCCCCCGACTCGCCCTTCCGCCTACTTAAAGCCTCCGTCGCGAAACCCCCGAGGCGAAAAACCACGATACGGAAAACCTCACCGAGACGCCGCCGCCGCCGATCCCATCTCGGGGATTCTCGGAGATCTCCTCCCGCACCCCGCCGTGAGAGGGGATTCATCTCCCGGAGGACTCTACACCGCCATGGTCGCCTCCGGAGTGATGAGTGAGTAGTTCACCCCCGGACTATGGGTCCATAGCAGTAGCTAGATGGTTGTCTTCTCCTCATTGTGCTTCATTGTTGGATCTTGTGAGCTGCCTAACATGATCAAGATCATCTATCCGTAATTCTATATGTTGTGTTTGTCGGGATCCGATGGATAGAGAATACCATGTCATGTTAATTATCAAGTTATTACATATGTGTTGTTTATGATCTTGCATGCTCTCCGTTTCTAGTAGAGGCTCGGCCAAGTTTTTACTTTTAACTCCAAGAGGGAGTATTTATGCTCGATAGTGGGTTCATGCCTCGCATTGACACCGGGACAAGTGATGTAAAGTTCTAAGGTTGTGTTGTGCCGTTGCCACTAGGGATAAAACATTGGCGCTATGTCCGAGGATGTAGTTGTTGATTACATTACGCACCATACTTAATGCAATTGTCCGTTGCTTTGCAACTTAATACCGGAAGGGGTTCGGACGATAACCCGAAGGTGGACTTTTTAGGCATAGATGCAGCTGGATGGTGGTCTATGTACTTTGTCGTAATGCCCAATTAAATCTCACTATACTTATCATGTCATGTATGTGCATTGTTATGCCCTCTCTATTTGTCAATTGCCCGACCGTAATTTGTTCACCCAACATGCTTTTATCTTATGGGAGAGACACCTCTAGTGAACCGTGGACCCCGGTCCATTCTTTTAATACCGAAATACAAATCTGCCGCAATACTTGTTTTACTATTATCTCTCGCAAACAATCATCTTCCACACAATACGGTTAATCCTTTGTTACAGCAAGTCCGGTGAGATTGACAACCTCACCGTTTCGTTGGGGCAAAGTACTTTGGTTGTGTTGTGCAGGTTCCACGTTGGCGCCGAATCTCTCGGTGTTGCGCCGCACTACATCCCGCCGCCATCAACCTTCAACGTGCTTCTTGACTCCTACTCGGTTCGATTAAACCTTGGTTTCTTACTCGAGGGAAACTTGCCGCTGTGCGCATCACACCTTCCTCTTGGGGTTCCCAACGGACGTGTCAACTACACGCATCA
>NC_061512.1:102623345-102710692 GCF_022539505.1 Lolium rigidum | reverse complement strand
GCCACAAAGATGCAAAGTACTCAAACAAAAGACAACAAAGCATCAACGCCCACAAAACAATTGTGTTCTACTCGTGCAACCATCTATGCATAGACACGGCTCTGATACCACTGATGGGATTCGTTGCATAGAAAACAAAAAATTTCCTACCGCGAGAACGCAATCCAAGCCAAGATGCAATCTAGAAGATGGGAGCAACGAGGGGATGAACGAGACTAACCCTTGAAGATTTCCAAAGCCTACAAGAGGAGGCTCTCGTTGCTGCGGTAGACGATCACTTGCCGCTTTCAAAAGCGCGTAGAAGATCTTGACGGTGCCACAATCGGGCAGCACCTCCGTACTCGGTCACACGTTCGGTGTTGATGACGACTGATACGTCTCCGACGTATCGATAATTTCTTATGTTCTATGCCATATTATTGATGATACCTACATGTTTTATGCACACTTTATGTGATATTCGTGCATTTTCTGGAACTAACCTATTAACAAGATGCCGAAGTGCCAGTTCCTGTTTTATGCTGTTTTTGGTTTCAGAAATCCTAGTAACGAAATATTCTCGGAATTGGACGAAACGAAGACCCAGGGGCCTATTTTTCCACGGAGCTTCCAGAAGACCGAAGAACACACGAAGTGGGGCCACGAGGTGGCGACACCATAAGGCGGCGTGGCCCAGGGGGGGCCCGCGCCGCCCTATGGTGTGGCCCCCTCGTCTGGCCCCCGACTCTGCCCTTCCGCCTACTTAAAGCCTCCGTAGCGAAACCCCTGAGGCGAAAAACCACGATACGGAAAACCTTACTGAGACGCCGCCGCCGCCGATCCCATCTCGGGGGATTCCGGAGATCTCCTCCGGCACCCTGCCGGAGAGGGGATTCATCTCCCGGAGGACTCTACACCGCCATGGTCGCCTCCGGAGTGATGAGTGAGTAGTTCACCCCTGGACTATGGGTCCATAGCAGTAGCTAGATGGTTGTCTTCTCCTCATTGTGCTTCATTGTTGGATATTGTGAGCTGCCTAACATGATCAAGATCATCTATCTGTAATTCTATATGTTGTGTTTGTCGGGATCCGATGGATAGAGAATACCATGTCATGTTAATTATCAAGTTATTACATATGTGTTGTTTATGATCTTGCATGCTCTCCGTTTCTAGTAGAGGCTCTGGCCAAGTTTTTACTTTTAACTCCAAGAGGGAGTATTTATGCTCGATAGTGGGTTCATGCCTGCATTGACACCTGGGACGAGTGACGGAAAGTTCTAAGGTTGTGTTGTGCTGTTGCCACTAGGGATAAAACATTGGCGCTATGTCCGAGGATGTAGTTGTTGATTACATTACGCACCATACTTAATGCAATTGTCTCGTTGCTTTGCAACTTAATACTGGAGGGGGTTCGGACGATAACCTCGAAGGTGGACTTTTTAGGCATAGATGCAGCTTGGATGGCGGTCTATGTACTTTGTCGTAATGCCCAATTAAATCTCACTATACTTATCATGTCATGTATGTGCATTGTTATGCCCTCTCTATTTGTCAATTTCCCGATCGTAATTTGTTCACCCAACATGCTTTTATCTTATGGGAGAGACACCTCTAGTGAACTGTGGACCCCGGTCCATTCTTTTAATACTGAAATACAAATCTGCTGCAATACTTGTTTTACTATTTTCTCTGCAAACAATCATCTTCCACACAATACGGTTAATCCTTTGTTACAGCAAGCCGGTGAGATTGACAACCTCACCGTTTCGTTGGGGCAAAGTACTTTGGTTGTGTTGTGCAGGTTCCACGTTGGCGCCGGAATCTCTGGTGTTGCGCCGCACTACATCCCGCCGCCATCAACCTTCAACGTGCTTCTTGACTCCTACTGGTTCGATTAAACCTTGGTTTCTAACTGAGGGAAACTTGCCGCTGTGCGCATCACACCTTCCTCTTGGGGTTCCCAATGGACGTGTCAACTACACGCATCAAGCAAATTTCTGGCGCCGTTGCCGGGGAGATCAAGACACGCTGCAAGGGGAGTCTCCACTTCTCAATCTCTTTACTTTGTTTTTGTCTTGCTTTATTTTATTTACTACTTTGCTGCATTATATCAAAACACAAAAAAAATTAGTTGCTAGCTTTACTTTATTTACTATCTTGTTTGCTATATCAAAAATACAAAAAAATTAGTTTACTTGCATTTACTTTATCTAGTTTGCTTTATTTACTATTGCTAAAATGGCCAACCCTGAAAATACTAAGTTGTGTGACTTCACTAGCACAAATAATAATGATTTCTTATGCACACCTATTGCTCCACCTGCTACTACAGCAGAATTGTTTGAAATTAAACCTGCTTTACTTAATCTTGTCATGAGAGAGCAATTTTCTTGTGTTAGTTCTGATGATGCTGCTGCCCATCTCAATAATTTTGTTGAACTATGTGAAATGCAAAAATATAAAGATGTAGATGGTGACATTATAAAATTAAAATTGTTTCCTTTCTCATTAAGAGGAAGAGCTAAAGATTGGTTGCTATCTCTGCCTAAGAATAGTATTGATTCATGGACTAAATGCAAGGATGCTTTTATTGGTAGATATTATCCCCTGCTAAAATTATATCTTTGAGGAGTATCATAATGAATTTTAAACAATTAGATAATGAACATGTTGCTCAAGCTTGGGAAAGAATGAAATCTCTGGTTAAAAATTGCCCAACCCATGGACCGACTACTTGGATGATCATCCAAACCTTCTATGCAGGACTAAATTTTTCTTCGCGGAATTTATTGGATTCAGCTGCTGGAGGTACCTTTATGTCCATCACTCTTGGTGAAGCAACAAAGCTTCTTGATAATATGATGGTTAATTACTCCGAATGGCACACGGAAAGAGCTCCACAAGGTAAGAAGGTAAATTCTGTTGAAGAATCCTCTTCCTTGAATGATAAAGTTGATGCTATTATGTCTATGCTTGCGAATGATAGGACTAATGTTGATCCTAATAATGTTCCATTAGCTTCATTGGTTGCCCAAGAAGAACATGTTGATGTAAACTTCATTAAAAATAATAATTTCAACAACAATGCTTATCGGAACAATTCTAGTAATAACTATAGGCCATATCCTTATAATAATGGTAACGGTTATGCTAATTCTTATGGGAATTCTTACAACAATAATAGGAATACACCCCCTGGACTTGAAGCCATGATTAAAGAATTTATTAGTACACAAACTGCCTTTAACAAATCTGTTGAGGAAAAGCTCAATAAAATTGATATTCTTGTTTCTAGAGTTGATAGTCTTGCCTCTGATGTTGATCTTTTGAAATCGAAGGGTATGCCTAATAGGGATATTGAAAATAAAATTGTTACTACAGCAAATGCCATCCAAGTTAGAATTAATGAGAATATAAGATTAATGGCTGAACTGCGTGCTAGGTGGGATAGAGAAGAAAATGAAAAACTAGCTAAAAAAGAAAATGTAGCTAAAGTTTGGACTATTACCACCACTAGCAATGCTAATGATTCATATGTTGCTGCACCTCCTACTATCAATGGTAAAATAATTGGTGTTGGCAATGCTTCCACTCCTAGTGCAAAGCGCGCAAAATTACTCGAAACTGCTAAAACTCGCTGAAACTGCTTGTGATAAAACTGCTGAAATTTTTTCCAACCTTGGGGATGATAATCCCATTGCTTTAGATTGTAATGATTTAGATTTTGATGATTGCCACATCTCTGAAGTTATAAAGTTCTTGCAAAAACTTTCTAAGAGTCCCAATGCTAGCGCTATAAACTTGGCTTTCACAAAACATATTACAAATGCTCTCATAAAAGCTAGAGAAGAGAAACTAAAACTTGAAACTTCTATCTATTATATTATTAAAACAACAAACAAACAATGGCTTAGATTAGCTAATATTACGATAAATAAAAAATAGTGGCCAAGATTATCTTCCCAACAATAACTGCATACTAGCCTAGGTTTATTTGAACGATCCGTTCCTCAGCTCAAAGAAAATCCCGTTCCAACTATAGTCGGCCGCCACCGGGCCCGCCGCCACCACTCCAGCGGCCGCCATTGCCGCCGCTCCGCGCGGGTCCGATGGACCTTAGGGCTCCTTTGATTTAAAGGATAGGAAAAGCATAGGAATAGGAAAGGTATAGGATTGGAATGGCATGTCTAATTGAATCCTATAGGAAGATGAAGTTTGTTTGATTGTAGCAAAGGAATTTTTCCATGAGGTATGAGCTAATGCTTTTTTCCTATAGGAATTACACTACAAGATTCCTATAGGATTTTTTCCTATAGGATATGTTCCTATGAATCAAACAACATGTATAGGAAATTTTCCCATAGGAACCAAATCCTACACAATTCCTATGCAAATCCTTTGAATCAAAGGAGCCCTTACATCGCCTATTTTTATCCTCTGTGTCCCTGGCTACTGCGAGTCCTGCAGCTCTTTCTCCCGGTTCTTCTCCATGTTGTCCCGTATTCTCATCTCCGCCCACAGTCCCGACGCCCAAGCAAGTAGAGCACCAAGATCTAGGGTGTCAGTCATGCGGACAAGATGGAAAGGAGGCCGTCAGCCTAGAGCACTCAAAAAGACACTGAGATGCATCACATAATAGCTCTATTCACCGATGGTGCTGACCGCCAAAGAGGTTGGGATTTGTTATTCACCGATCTTCATAGATCGATTCAATACTACTGACATCCAGGTCGAAGCTGTACATTATTCTTGCAGGAACGTTGTTTGGTTTCATAGAGTTGGACATTAAAGGTAAGAACAGCAGTATGCTTATTTTAATCTTCGTATCTTCCTTTGAACTGAACATAGAACATCAAAGAATTGGCCATGGAAATACTATTCTTCCGTCTGTGCATTAGTTTTGGTACAAGTATATATCAGTTGAAGATTGAGGTAAATGAGCTTACGAGGTACTACTACTTGGTGCAGTGAAATATTTTTTCCTAGGTTAGTAATGCTAATGAACATAGTTAACTGATTGTTTTCCTGGTACGAATTACTTTGATATCAAGTCCTGGAACTAGCTGAGCAATTCAAAGTGGAGGATATGCGGCAGACAGCGCGCCATATCACGAGCAAGACATGGCGATTCTATATTGAACTCATGGTGAACTGCACACTGTTTCGAAACATGGAGCAGATCAAGCGGCTCTAGCTATTTGGACTGGACAGTCGGTGGCTATTTTGAACTAAGACTACAGAAACCTTCTTTTTTCAGTAATGTTCAGTGCTTGATTGATTTCCCCAAAGAATATATATCAGTTTAAGATTGAGCTAAATGAGCTTACGAGGTACTTCTACTTGTGTAGTTAAATATTTTTTCCTGGGTTAGTAATGCTAATGAACATTGTTAACTGATTGTTTTCCTGGTACGAATTACTTTGATATCAAGTCCTGGAACTAGCTGAGCAATTCAAAGTGGAGGATATGCGGCAGATCAGCGCGACATATCACGAGCAAGACATGACGATTCTATATTGAACTCACGGTGAATTGCACACTGTTTCGAAACATGGAGCAGATCAAGCGGCTCTAGCTATTTTTGGACTGGACAGTCGGTGGCTATTTTGAACAAAGACTACAGAAACCTTCTTTTTTCAGTAATGTTCAGTGCTTGATTGATTTCCCCTAAGAATTCATCATTATCAAAATTGCTACCAGATCTGTCTGGCAATTTTGGTTCTCCTCATAGTATTACTTTTTCTGAAAGGCAGAACCTATATATTTAGGGACTTCTAATCAACATTTTATAGTTTCAGTTCCATGTGCAAATAATTTGATCTCTCCCCAGCTAGACATGAAAGAATGAATTTTAAGATTTTTTTTAGGTTTGTTGGGTGAGCTTCCATCAGCAAAGAGTTTTGAAAGGTATCAGTATAATAATAAAGGTAATGCTCACAATTTTTGTTGTTTTGTCACTATTTAATTCAGGGCATAATAACATCAATGATTTAAGTAACCAAGGAAATAAATGTCAGAAGAAAGTACTATGGTTTCGCTGCACCTTCAGCGGTGCGGTGCCTGACGGTAGTATTTGGCATGCCATTTGCATAGTTGGGCTTTTATTATTTGTGATGATTCAAGAGGTTGTGTCCTCTCCTCAAGTATTTGCATCCGGAAGATTCGATGAAGTTTGAAGGCATATGGAACTATGCAAGAGGTTGTTGATGCGTGTATGAAAGACAAATAGGTTCAAGGTAGGAAATCGACCCATGCTCCATAGGTTAACTATAAAGATGAAAGAAGCATATATTTTCATAAGGTAATTCCATCGATCAATTATATATCTACTATTACATGTTATCTCTCTTACTGATAATGAATTGCCACAAAGACAAGGCATACCGGGGTGATCTCCTTTTGTAGGCGTACCACTGACATTTCTACCACACCAGCTTGCACTGCTATGTCAATGGTGTCAGCCACGCCTAGGAGGTGCAGCATCGTAGGCTTGCGAAAGGGCATCTAAGAGGAAGTCTTCATCCTCGGAGCACTCAACAAGGCAATGGAAATAGTCCACAAAGGCATCAGAGAATAGTTGCATGGCCTCATGGGCAGAGGTGGGCCACTCAAGGGCATCGACTCTGGCCTCTTCGACTCTAATTCACAAGTTGGTGGTACTCCGCAACAGATCTGGAGTGATACATATAAACTTTACATATCTTTCTTTGACGTTCTAGATTGAGTTCATGAACGTTAACTGAATTTTGTTTGCAGACAAGAATAAAGCTAGGGAGGTCAGGCATACACACATTGCAACCAGCATTATTCAGAAAATTAAGAAATTTATTGTTGCATGTATGCTTTCTGTTATTTATGGTGTTAATATGATCTAGGGAGTATATTCATGTGGCAGCTAGGAGTGTTCCACTAGGTTCGCTACAATCTGAGAAGAACATGCTTTGCTAGAGAAGTTGGGCAAGAAGGTTTATTGTTTTTCAGTCTTCTCATTAGATTCAGACGATGTAATATCTAAGTCTACCCGTGCAAAATATGTATGTAAGTTAATTCGTGAGGTGCAAGGGCACTGCCCAAGATCACCAGCCATGAAGTACTACTTTGGTTGTTCATATATGAGAGGCAGCAGCTGAAACTATTTATTTTTCTTTACTGTGTATAATATTTATGCTGCAAATTGATTCTCGCTTATTTACCTTCCTTTTAGCTCCTATGCAGCGGTCATTATAGTGTCACACTTAATATTGCGTATAATAGTGTCACACTTAATATTCTAGACATACCATGAGTGAACAAGTCGAATTGTTTCCTTGGTGTAAGAATCACCTTACATTTACTTTTATATAAAGTTAGGTAGTAACAATTGTTTTTTTTCCAGTGCATGTACTCTTTATTTTGTATTCTGAATCACGGTATATAGTTTTTTTTTCTCCGGGGCATGGTATATAGAATCGACATATACTGTAAGGGGATTTCATTATATGTGAGCAAGTGCCAATATTTAGTTCGTTAAGAACATGCTAGAGTAAGATGAAGAACAAAAGTTACCTCAAATAATATAAAGAACAAAAGCCTTAAGTCTCCTTATTACTCAAAATTATTTACATATTTGTTAAAGAAGTATCCGCAAGAGGTATAAATGGCTATGGAGAAACTAATTCTTGAAACATTACACTACCTTTAAATAATATATGTAGTTGTTATTTTCATTGCAACTATTGTAGATAGTTAAATATTGTTTTACTCTTTTATTAGCTCAATTATAAAACTATTAAAGCGATTTGTTGAAATTCGAGATAATCGAATAAAAGAAGTACATACATTTAGTTTTGTAATGCTCAAATAATTTATTACTCAATGATTTAAATAATCTCATCAAGACATTGTATTCAATAATTTACTACAATCTATAAAAGCTTAAAGAAAATAAGGGAAGCAAACATATAAATTCAATATTAATTACACGAATAACTCATGACAAATCTAGCCGCACAAATGTGCGGGCCTCTTCGCTAGTTCCTAGAAAGCTAGAGGATGGTTGGGAGCCCATAATTAAAATGAGAGTCAAAGATTTTGATTGTAATGCCTTATGTGATCTTGGTGCAAGTATTTCTGTTATGCCTAAAAAAGTCTATGATATGCTTGACTTGCCACCATTGAAAAATTGTTATTTGGATGTTAATCTAGCTGATAATGCTAAAAAGAAACCTTTGAGGAAAGTTGATAATGTTCATATTATGGTTAACAATAACCTTGTCCCCGTTGATTTTGTTGTCTTGGATATTGAATGCAATGCATCTTGCCCCATTATATTGGGAAGACCTTTTCTTCGAACCGTTGGTGCTACTATTGATATGAAGGAAGGTAATATTAAATATCAATTTCCTCTCAAGAAAGGTATGGAACACTTCCCTAGAAAGAGAATGAAGTTACCTTATGATTCTATCATTAGAACAAATTATGATGTTGATGCTTCGTCTCTTGATGTTACTTGAGAAACACTTTCTGCGCCTAGCTGAAAGGCGTTAAAGAAAAGCGCTTATGGGAGACAACCCATGTTTTTACTACAGTATTTTTGTTTTATATTTGTGTCTTGGAAGTTGTTTACTACTGTAGCAACCTCTCCTTATCTTAGTTTTATGTTTTGTTGTGCCAAGTAAAGTCTTTGATAGAAAAGTAAGTACTAGATTTGGATTACTGCGCGAGTTCCGCATTTCTTTGCTGTCACGAATCTGGGTCTATCTCCCTGTAGGTAGCTCAGAAAATTACGCCAATTTACGAGCATGATCCTCAGATATGTACGCAACTTTCATTCAATTTGAGCATTTTCGTTTGAGCAAGTTTGGTGGCCTAATAAAATCCATCTTTACGGACTCGTTCTGTTTTGACAGATTCTGTCTTTTATTTCGCATTGCCTCTTTTGCTATGTTGGATGAATTTCTTTGATCCATTAATGTCCAAGTAGCTTTATGCAATGTCCAGAAGTGTTAAGAATGATTGTGTCACCTCTGAACATGTGAATTTTTATTATGCACTAACCCTCTAATGAGTTGTTTCGAGTTTGGTGTGGAGGAAGTTTTCAAGGATCAAGAGAGGAGTATGATGCAATATGATCAAGGAGAGTGAAAGCTCTAAGCTTGGGGATGCCCGGTGGTTCACCCCTGCATATATTAAGAAGACTCAAGCGTCTAAGCTTGGGGATGCCCAAGGCATCCCCTTCTTCATCGACAACATTATCGGGTTCCTCCCCGAAACTATATTTTTATTCCGTCACATCTTATGCACTTTGCTTGGAGCGTCGGTTTGTTTTTGTTTTTTGTTTTGTTTGAATAAGATGGATCCTAGCATTCACTTTATGGGAGAGAGACACGCTCCGCTGTAGCATATGGACAAATATGTCCTTAGGCTCTACTCATAGTATTCAAGGCGAAGTTTCATCTTCGTTAAATTGTTATATGGTTGGAATTGGAAAATGATACATGTAGTAAATTGCTATAATGTCTTGGATAATTTGATACTTGGCAATTGTTGTGCTCATGTTTAAGCTCTTGCATCATATACTTTGCACCCATTAATGAAGAAATACTTAGAGCCTCCTAATTTGGTTTGCATATTTGGTTTCTCTAGAGTCTAGATAACATCTAGTATTGAGTTTTGAACAACAAGGAAGACGGTATGGAGTCTTATAATGTTTACCATATGTCTTTTATGTGAGTTTTGCTGTACCGTTCATCCTTGGGTTTGTTTCAAATAACCTTGCTAGCCTAAACCTTGTATCGAGAGGGAATACTTCTCATGCATCCAAAATCCTTGAGCCAACCACTATGCCATTTGTGTCCACCATACCTACCTACTACATGGTATTTATCCGTCATTCCAAAGTAAATTGCTTGAGTGCTACCTTTAAAACTCCATCATTCACCTTTGCAATATATAGCTCATGGGACAAATAGCTTAAAAACTATTGTGGTATTGAATATGTACTTATGCACTTTATCTCTTATTAAGTTGCTTGTTGAGCGATAACCATGTTTCGGGGACGCCATCAACTATTCTTTGTTGGATATCATGTGAGTTGCTATGCATGTCCGTCTTGTCCGAAGTAAGAGAGATCTACCACCTTCATGGTTGGAGCATGCATATTGTTAGAGAAGAACTTTGGGCCGCTAACTAAAGCCATGATTCATGGTGGAAGTTTCAGTTTGGACATATATCCTCAATCTCATATGAGAATAATAATTGTTGCCACATGCTTATGCATTAAAGAGGAGTCCATTATCTGTTGTCCATGTTGTCCCAGTATGGATGTCTAAGTTGAGAATAATCAAAAGCGAGAAATCCAAAATGCGAGCTTTCTCCTTAGACCTTTGTACAGTGCGGCATGGAGGTACCCCATTGTGACACTTGGTCAAAACATGTGCATTGCAAAGATCCGGTAGTCCAAGTTAATTAGGACAAGGTGCGGGCACTATTAGTATACTATGCATGAGACTTGCAACTTGTAAGATATAAATTTCATAACTCATATGCTTTATTACTACCGTTGACAAAATTGTTTCATGTTTTCAAAATAAAAGCTCTAGCACAAATATAGCAATCGATGCTTTCCTCTTTGAAGGACCATTCTCTTTACTTTTATGTCGAGTCCGTTCACCTATCTCTCTCCACCTCAAGAAGCAAACACTTGTGTGAACTGTGCATTGATTCTTACATACTTGCATATTGTACTTGTTATATTACTCTATGTTGACAATTATCCATGAGATATACATGTTACAAGTTGAAAGAAACCGCTGAAACTTAATCTTCCTTTGTGTTGCTTCAATACCTTTACTTTGATTTATTGCTTTATGAGTTAACTCTTATGCAAGACTTATTAATACTTGTCTTGAAGTACTATTCATGAAAAGTCTTTGCTTTATGATTCACTTGTTTACTCATGTCATTACCATTGTTTTGATCGCTGCATCCACTACATATGTTTACAAATAGTATGATCAAGGTTATGATGGCATATCACTTCAGAAATTATCTTTGTTATCGTTTTACCTCGCTCGGGACGAGCGTAACTAAGCTTGGGGATGCTTGATACGTCTCCGACGTATCGATAATTTCTTATGTTCTATGCCATATTATTGATGATACCTACATGTTTTATGCACACTTTATGTCATATTCGTGCATTTTCTCGGAACTAACCTATTAACAAGATGCCGAAGTGCCGCTTCTCGTTTTCTGCTGTTTTTGGTTTCGAAATCCTAGTAACGAAATATTCTCGAATTGGACGAAACGAAGACCCAGGGGCCTATTTTTCCACGAAGCTTCCGGAAGACCGAAGAACACACGAAGTGGGGCCACGAGGTGGCGACACCATAAGGCGGCGCGGCCCGGGGGGCCCGCGCCGCCCTATGGTGTGGCCCCTCGTCCGCCCCCCGACTCTGCCCTTCCGCCTACTTAAAGCCTCCGTCGCGAAACCCTTGAGGCGAAAAACCACGATACGGAAAACCTTACTGAGACGCCGCCGCCGCCGATCCCATCTCGGGGGATTCTGGAGATCTCCTCCGGCACCCCGCCGGAGAGGGGATTCATCTCCCGGAGGACTCTACACCGCCATGGTCGCCTCCGGAGTGATGAGTGAGTAGTTCACCCCTGGACTATGGGTCCATAGCAGTAGCTAGATGGTTGTCTTCTCCTCATTGTGCTTCATTGTTGGATCTTGTGAGCTGCCTAACATGATCAAGATCATCTATCTGTAATTCTATATGTTGTGTTTGTCGGGATCCGATGGATAGAGAATACCATGTCATGTTAATTATCAAGTTATTACATATGTGTTGTTTATGATCTTGCATGCTCTCCGTTTCTAGTAGTCTGGCCAAGTTTTTACTTTTAACTCCAAGAGGGAGTATTTATGCTCGATAGTGGGTTCATGCCCGCATTGACACCCGGGACGGTGACGTAAAGTTCTAAGGTTGTGTTGTGCTGTTGCCACTAGGGATAAAACATTGGCGCTATGTCCGAGGATGTAGTTGTTGATTACATTACGCACCATACTTAATGCAATTGTCTCGTTGCTTTGCAACTTAATACCGGAGGGGGTTCGGACGATAACCCGAAGGTGGACTTTTTAGGCATAGATGCGGTTGGATGGCGGTCTATGTACTTTGTCGTAATGCCCAATTAAATCTCACTATACTTATCATGTCATGTATGTGCATTGTTATGCCCTCTCTATTTGTCAATTGCCCGATCGTAATTTGTTCACCCAACATGCTTTTATCTTATGGGAGAGACACCTCTAGTGAACTGTGGACCCCGGTCCATTCTTTTAATACTCGAAATACAAATCTGTCGCAATACTTGTTTTACTATTTTCTCTGCAAACAATCATCTTCCACACAATACGGTTAATCCTTTGTTACAGACAAGCCGGTGAGATTGACAACCTCACTCGTTTCGTTGGGGCAAAGTACTTTGGTTGTGTTGTGCAGGTTCCACGTTGGCGCCGGAATCTCCGGTGTTGCGCCGCACTACATCCCGCCGCCATCAACCTTCAACGTGCTTCTTGACTCCTACTGGTTCGATTAAACCTTGGTTTCTAACTGAGGGAAACTTGCCGTTGTGCGCATCACACCTTCCTCTTGGGGTTCCCAACGGACGTGTCAACTACACGCATCAACGACGTCCTTCTCCCCGTTCCAGCGGGCAGCGGAAGTAGTAGATCCTCCTCGGAATCCCGGCAGCACGACGGCGTGGTGGCGGTGGTGGTGGAGATCTCCGACCGAGCTTCGCCTAAGCTATGTGGGAGAGAGAGGTAGGAGGGAACCGCTAGGGTTTGGGAGAGGGGGCGCCGGCTAGGGCAGCCTTGAGGGGTGCGGCCATGGTGGTGTTGATGTGGCCGGCCAGCCCCTCTCCTCCCCTCTATATATAGGTGGAAGCCCCAAGGTTTAGGTCAAAGTCTCGGAATAAGACCCCAACATAAACCTTACATATGACCAAACCTAGGGGGAGTGGGACTCCCCCCTTTCCTTGGTGGGGTGGCCGGCCACCATGGTGGGGAGTCCACTTGGGACTCCTCCTCCCTTAGGCTGGCCGGCCAAGGTGGGTGGAGTCCCTCTGGGACTCCACCTTCCATGCCGATTTCTTCCGGACTCTTCTAGAACCTTCCTGGAAAAATACCGGATCATTTTCAAACCTAGAAAATGACTTCCTATATATGAATCTTATTCTCCGGACCATTTCGGAACTCGTCGTGATGTCCTGGATCCCATCCGAGACTCCGAACAAAACTTCGAACTCCATTCCATATTCCATATCTACTTAAACGACATCAAACCTTAAGTGTGTCACCCTACGGTTCGCGAACTATGTAGACATGGTTGAGACTTCTCTCCGACCAATAACCAATAGCGGGATCTGGAGATCCATAATGGCTCCCACATATTCAACGATGACTTAGTGATCGAATGAACCATTCACATACGATACCAATTCCCTTTGTCACGCGATATTTTACTTGTCCGAGGTTTGATCATCAGTATCACTCTATACCTTGTTCAACCTCGTCTCCTGACAAGTACTCTTTACTCGTATCGTGGTATGTGATCTCTTATGAACTTATTCATATGCTTGCAAGACATTATACGACATTCCACCGAGAGGGCCCAAAGTATATCTATCCGTCATCGGGATGGACAAATCCCACTGTTGATCCATATGCCTCAACTCATACTTTCCGGATACTTAATCCCACCTTTATAACCACCCATTTACGCAGTGGCGTTTGATGTAATCAAAGTACCTTTCCGGTATAAGTGATTTACATGATCTCATGGTCGAAAGGACTAGGTAACTATGTATCGAAAGCTTATAGCAAATAACTTAATGACGTGATCTTATGCTACGCTTAATTGGGTGTGTCCATTACATCATTCATATAATGACATAACCTTGTTATTAATAACATCCAATGTTCATGATCATGAAACTATGATCACCTATTAATCAACTAGCTAGTTATACAAGAGGCTTACTAGGGACTCCTTGTTGTTCACATAACACACATGTATCAATGTTTTGGTTAATACAATTATAGCATGGTATGTAAACATTATCATAAACTCAAAGATATATTATAATAACCATTTTATTATTGCCTCTTGGGCATATCTCCAACATTTATTTCACTTGGTATCTTTTGCTTTGAATGATATTATGGGAGTGATGATACCATGTTTGTGCACCTATATTCCAATATAAATTGTCTATCTTCGTGCATAAACCTTTGGGGAGCTTCCATATATGATTTAGAGTACTCTTCTTGATCTTATCATAATATTTATCTTTCATTTGGTTCCTTGTTTGGATTCATTTGATTGCTTGCTTCATGTGTTGAAGCTTCTTGACTTTGTTATCCTTTTGCAATCCTTGATCCTAGTATAGTTTGAATCCCTCCGAGTATTCATCATTGGATACGTGCATTTGATTCCACTCACAATATGAGAAATGCACACCTTATGGAGGGAGTCTCACTATATTGACCTTTCTAGATTTTTTGCCCATTTCGGCAATGGATGCCAATGGGGGAGAAGTTTCGAGGGTTTAAGGGAATTGGGTTTATGCTTTTTTTACTTTGTGCCAAAGTATTTGCCCTTCACGCTTTGCATCTTGTTGCCTTGCTTGGTTGAATATTTAGAGGAAACTCCGCTAGGCTTTGATTGCCAATATATGCAATGAAATACAAGTTCATTCACACGTGCATATATTATGGGGGAGTTTGCTCTATATATTCAACTTGTTTTGTTTTTTAAATTCCTTATATAAACCCTCTCAAAGAGATTGTCATCAATTACCAAAATGGGGGAGATTGAAAGTGCATTGAGCCCCCATGTGTGGTTTTGGTAATTAATAACAATCCCTATGGACTAATGGTTGCATTGAGTTATATGTGTAGGAGTTGTCCATAGGCAATGCTTGAACCATAAGTTGGCGTCAAGGTTGCAATATCAAGAAATGAGGTGCAAGGTCAAGATGAGTCAACTCGAAGAGCTCACTACTTGAAGCTTGCCATCCATATATGTTCATGGATATGTGAGGTTGCACCGAAGAAGAAGCTCATCCATAATGGAGTATGGGGGAGCAATCCGCAAGACCTCATCTTCATCAAGCAAGCACAATCAAGAACGGTGTTTCATCATGTTGCGGTCAAGATCATCATCATCAAGCACACAAATGGAAGGCGCAAGGTTAAGGTTTGCTCTTCATAGGGTTTCTTTCTTACCGGTCTCGTGGTTTAGTTGGGAGACCGGTTTCTAGGATAGTGGTCGTACTATCAAGGGGCTCTCGAGTGAGTAACTCGATCGTATCGCTCGGAGTGCGGTCAAACCTTTGCATCCTTGCATTATCTTTTCTTGGTTGTATTTGGATCTTATCCATGTGGTGTTTTAGAGCTTGCATGTGGTTATTTCCATGACAAGCTCTAGTTCATCAAAAATGGATTTCGGGTTTATCACTTGTTGCGTTTTCGATATCGGTGATTTTCCCGGTTTCTCGTATTTGGAGGTTTCACTATAAAAATAATAGAAAATCATCCCCAACTAGTTTCCATATTTTCAATCTTTTTTGGGGTAGCTCTTGTCGTCCTCTTTCCAACAAAATTGGTTTCGTCTCATTTGGATTTTCCAAGCTCAAGATATTTGCTTTTCAAGTTTGAATTTAAAAGAAGAAAAAAAAACGAATGGAGAGGAGGGGCCAGCAGCCGGAGCCTCCACCCTGCAACGGCTAGAGCCTCCACCCTGCCCTGGCTGGAGCCTCCAGGCGAGGTACCGCTCGCGGTACCGCTTGTGCAGCCTGGCTCTCAGTAAGTGTCCAGGGGGTTGGGGGTTTCGGCGGTACCCGGGCCGGTACCTTGGCCGGAGCCTCCGGTCTCCCCCTCCCGGCCCGCAGCTCTCTCTCCCCAGCACGCTCGCTCTCACTCACGCGCGCAGCACCCACGGGCGGTAGTACCGCCCTTTGGTGGCCGGTACTACCGCTCAGCCATCTCCCCAACGGGCAGAAATTTGGGGCCTCCTTTTAAGCCTCCTCTCTCTCACCTTACTATTTTTTCTTCCCCAATAAGCTCTCCACCATTGTTGAACTCAAGAGAGCTTCCCCTCCCTCAATTCCTCCATGATTCTTGCTCATATTTGAGGAAAAGAGAGAGGAGATCTAGATCTACATTTGCACCAATCAAATTCTCCTCTTTGTGAGGGAATCACTAGATTTAGATCTTGGAGAGAAATTTGGTGTTCCTCTTCTTCTTTTGTTCTTCCTCTCTTATTCCCCCAATAGCTTTAGTAGCTTTGTTGGAATTTGAGAGTGAAGAATTGGATCATCTTTGTGGTGTTCTTGCCATTGTATTTGGTGCATTGGTTTGACTTCTCCGCGGTGATACGTGGATGTGAAAGTTCGTGAGATATTCACTCCGTGAGCTTATTCCCGGAGCTTGTTCCTCTTGGGTCTTTGGACCCTAGACGGCTTAGTGGTCTTTGTGGTCTTTGTGGTGTTCTTGGGGACTCCAATTAAGTTGTGGAGATTCTTCAAGGGCAAGGCCTTTGTGGCGATTTATTGGGAGCCTCCAATTAAGTTGTGGAGATAGCCCCAAGCTTTGTGCGGGTTCGGTGACCACCCTAAGGTTCCATAGTGGATCGAGAACATCCCTTTTGGTGGGAATTCTCGAGGAGAATACGGTGGCCTTCGAGCATTTGGAGTGACTTGTCCTCCACACCGCTCCAACGGAGAGTAGCACTCGCAAGAGTGTGAACTTCGGGATACATCGTCGTCTCCGCGTCACTTCGGTTATTCCTATACCCGAGCTCTTTAATTATGCACTTTACTTTGTGATAGCCTTCGTGCTTGAAGTTATATATGTTGCTATCACATAGTTGCTTGAATTTCTTAGCATAAGTCGTTGGTGCACATAGGTGAACCCTAGTTATATAGGTTTTGTGCTTGACAAATTAAACGCTAGTTTTATTCCGCATTTGTTAAGCCATATTCGTAAAAGTTTTAAACCGCCTATTCACCCCCCTCTTGGCGGCATCCGTGTCCTTTCAGCATCCATATTCCTCTTACATGCATCATCTGTTGGGCCATGAGTACACTTGTGAGCGCCATCAGGGATGATGCTCTCAGACTCCTAGGTGTCCACACAGTGCGGTGATGGAGTACCGAGGGGCTCGCTTGAGCCCATGGCAAACTTGCCGGTGGATAGAACGAAAGAGAAGATGGTTTGCATCTGACTTTAGTTGAGGATGGGCTTGTTGAGGAACTCAACGCTCTTGGGGGATCCTAAGATTTGAAGGTAGTGTGTTAGTCGTGAATGATAATCATCGATGATCAAGTGAAAAAAATAGTAAGATAGTGTGATAACTATGATGTGGCCCGGTAGTGCTCACTCTCCAACATAATGATGAAGGTTTCCTCACACCATTGACCTCCACCAAGGTCTCTAAGCTTTCATACTTATAGCCACTTGATCCTCCACTCCTCGGGTGATTGTACACCTTACTTGAGGTCACCTTAGGTCCACAGTGCTCAAGCAGAGTCTTCACAACATGACAGTTAGATGTACCTTTTGAAGCACTTGTTAGTCTGGATGTTGCTCTTGATGATAATGCACATATGTTCTAGGACAAACACATACATGAAGGGAATCCATCTGGCTCTTATGTGCATTGGCAATCTATGCCACCACCTTTGTAGCTACGCTCTTCACTAGGCTCTACTCAGGGTCCTCCATGAGGGTTGCTAGTGGCTCCCGAGAAGACACCACAACATTCCAAGGAATGGGATAAGAATCGTCCACAAATGAAGGGATCTAGGCATTACTAGTGTTGGCTAGAGCCTGGCTAAAGTTTCCCCTAATTGAGTCCTACATTTAACACACACGACATATCAATGTAAACAGACACTAATCTAACTAAACTACCACATACAGTACACAAAATCATCCTAGACATGCTAGACAATAGGTCATACAGCAAGTATTGCACATCATCTAGCTTAAAATTAATTATCTACAATAAGCTAAAGCTAAACACGACATGTTTTCAACATAAAACAAAATCATACTACAAGCCAATATATATTTGAACACCCTACCATACTACAAGATCGGTGACAAGGAAAGGGTGGTGCGCCGACGGCGCCCTCCGCGCGGTGGTGCTCTATGCCGCCTCAATCTGATCTAGGGTTTCGGCCAAGATCTGGACCGGGTGCGTCTGGGAAGGTAAGGTCCTCGTGTTGGTCCTTGCCACACCGTCGGGCCGTGCTAGACTGCTCTCTACATGTCTTCCGATCTGTTTGATAGTTGACCGGCGGTGAGGGGGCTGCTAGTTGACCGGTGGTGAGGGGGGCTGCTAGTCTTGCAAATAATGGTGGTGGTCCTCAGATTCCTCTCGCGCCAAGTGAAGATCGGTCAGAAGCTTCTTCCCACCAAGCTAGCTGGATTGTCGTGTTCCGGAAGGCCCTGCCGGCGAAATTCATCGTGCGATCAATGCCTGAAGATTGACGGATTGGGTGTTTTAGATCATGCGCACCCATGTTTTTATCTGATCGTTTGGTTTTAGAGGGAGTGTTTCGAAGCTCTGTTGGCTTTTAATATCATGGAGCTCATTTTCTTTCTATGGTGCTGGCGGAGAAGGTCATGAAAGCGGAGATCGGTGGAAGAGCAATGGTGATCGGTGACATAGGCGTCCCCAATGGACCTGCCGAATAAGGTACCCGAGGATATTTGGAGGCCTACGACCCGAAGCTTTCAAGGCCCAGAAGCCCAATAACTATCGATATGGAAGATAGAGCTAGATTAGGAATAAAGAGTCATGTAATTGTACGGGAAGGACTTCGTCTGTCTCCCGGAGTTTGTAACTTCTACGACACGAAAGGCATCGGCTCCACCTCTGATATAAAGGGGAGCCGAGGGAGAAAGGAATGATCGAATCCATTGTCAACACAACCCTAGTTTTTCATAGTCGAGCACCCTTTTCGGCTGAACCTTCCAGATCTATTTGCCCTCTACTTTCTATGAAAACCCAAGTCTACAATTTGTATGCATTGACAAGTTAATCCCTTGTCAATTGGCGCCATCTGTGGGGATTAGAGGCGACAAGGAGGTGATCTCAATGACATCGTCAACATCATCGACAGCAAGCAACGTGGTGGACGGAGGTAAACACGCCAAACCTGATCTCGTCGATTTTGTTCCTCACCCTCCCGCCCGCTTGCATGCATATGCCGATCTGGAGGAGTCGATGGAGATAACGTTCGGGAGCTTCCGCGTCGAGAAAGAAGGATCGCATCGCCTAGCGGCACTAATTGTTTCAGGACCGTTAGCGGCCGATTCGATTTCTCGGGATCATCATCATCAATCGAGTCAGGCAACAAGGAGGTTTCGCCGCCAAGCTTCATCAAGCCCACCGTCGGCGGAGAACTCACCGATCTGCTCGGAGGCATGTCTTTCGGGTCGTTCACGGACTCCGATCTGAGCAGCGACTCGGAAAGCGTCGACAACTTCGACTTCATCGACAGACCTACTTCTATTCGGGAGGTCTTCGCCGATCGATACGATGATGTCACCGATCCTGAAGATGATGAAAACACAACTGCAATATATCATCAAGTCTACGCAATCGGGGAATCAAGCCGACATGAGGACGAAGCGTCGGAAGATTTCGATGACTTGGGCAATCCATACATCAACCCTGCAGATCTCACGCGCAGAACAGGCCCTAAGCACGTCGGTCCCACGCCGCGAGAGAAGGTACAACTGTCGCAAGCAGCTTGGGATAGAGCTCAGAGGGCTATGGATGGCACAGAGCCGATAACCACCACAGTCACACCAGAAGTATTGCAAGCATACCAATATAAACTCGCTCGCGCCGGACGAGAGTTAGAGAAACAAAGAAGATTACTCGAAGCAAGGAAAGCCGCAGCTTCTGCGTCAAGCACGCGCAGGGCAGAACTGAGTCGACAATCAGGAACGTCGGGAGACAATCACAGAGACGCCCGGGCAAGAGGAAGATCTCGGATGGCAAGCGTACGTGAGCATGAGAGGGAGAACCTGATCCAAAACCTCGACATATCCTTCATGTCAATAGATACAATGGGGCACATCATCCCAAAAACGCCGGAAGCAGGATATCTGGCGACACATGCTTTCATGTTAGTATCCAAGCCACATGAGGGAGATCCAAGGGAAGTATTGTATAACATGGCCATGGCAGGAGTTGGAATCATGGGGAAAACAATACAAGGAGCAAGTACACCGCAACCCGAGAGTGCTCCAAGACAAAATAGTCCTCGACCAACTACGGCGGCGCGAGATCCTCCGCGAGATGGCGACGCGAGGAATACAGTGACGCAAGAACGAGTCGACAGAGCACAACAGGAGATGGACCGTGAAAGTCGAAGAGAGCGCCGATACTCGCCAGAAGTTAGCGGACATGTGTGGACTCCCTTGCTTTACCCGACGGGTTCGCAAAACTCGGGTTCCCTCTGGCTTTAAGCTACCTGATAATTATAAAATGTTCGATGGATTGCAAGATCCAGAGGACTGGTTGGTCGACTACCTGGAAATAGTGAAGCCGATGGGCGGAACTAGAGGGACAGCCATGCAAAGCATCCAAGTTAAGCTTAGTGGAGCCACAAGATCTTGGATGAAGAAGTTACCGGGAGGATCCATCGATAGCTAGGATACTTTTGAGGACATGTTCGTGAAAAATTTCCTTTCCACGTGCAAGAAGCCTGCATCAATAGAGCAGCTAAGGGCATGCAAGCAAAAGTATGATGAGTCGATGAGGGCGTATATCCAGGGACGGAGCATCATAAAAAAGTCGGCAGAAAACGTATCCGATGAAAGAGCAATCGATGCATTTGTCGCAGGGATCCGACGAAGAGATTTGATCGAGGACTTGGGTAGATCCAACCCGAGAACGATAGCATAACTCATGGAGATAGTTAATCGCTGGGCGGATGGCGAAGACGCTGTCCAAAAAAAACGACAGATGTCACCCGAAGAGGATTGGAACAGAAACAACAATGAAAATAGACGACGCTATCGTTACTTCTCAGATAATGATGGTCCCAGCCAAGTGGCGGCTGGCTTTCGAGGAAATAGTGGAGGAAATCACCGAGATGATTATCAGAGAGGTAATGACCAGCGCAATGATCATAGAGATGCGTCAGGCTCCAGCAGACAAAATAATCGACCACAGTTTCCGAGGCTGCACAATATATCACCCGAAGATCTTCTGAATGGGCCGTGTCGGATGCATTTTTTCCTCGACAGCGAAGGGAAAAGACAGTCAGGCCATCTTCAGAAGGATTGTCGAACTTTCCAAGCTGTGCACAGGTATGCGGAGAGCGCCAATACACAAGCGACAAACAATGGGTATATGTACAAGGGCCAAGGAGTGAAATTCACCTGCCACCACCAACCGCGATTACCAATGCAAATTAGCATCGTTTGCAATTGGTGGCACCTCCAGGAAACAATGTCGAATACATTGACACAACGGGAGCGATGTCGATGATTCAGAAAGGCAGACCCTTGAATAGAGCTCAGAAGTTAATTTCGCGACAGGTATACATGGCAGAGAAGATGCCTCCACCAACCATCGAGTACCTTAATTGGTCAGCACAGGACATAGGATTCACTCAAGCGGACCACCCGCCTCAAGTTCCACGACCAGGACAATCAGCTATGATTTTACCGGTGGTGATTGCGGGATTCGAGGTCTCACGGATATTCATCGACGGAGGAAGCAGTCTGAACCTCATGTACGCGGATAGGTTAAGGAAGATGAATATTTCTCTGGCAAACCTGACACCAACGGACACGTGTTTCCATGGCATCACACCTAAGAAGCCGAACTATCCTTTGGGAAAGATCAATCTCGACGTACAGTTTGGAACTCGAGAAAATTTCAGGAGGGAGAAGCTGGAGTTTGAAGTTATAGATTTTCCATAACAGTACCATGCTCTCTTGGGACGACCCACGTACGCCAGACTCATGGATGTGCCGCATTATACATACCTGTTATGGAGGATTCCTGGACCCAAGGGCCCAATCACGGTGAAAGGAAGCTTTGCTCTGGCAGATAAATGCAACAAGGATTTCCATAGGCTCTCTGAAACCTTCGGGATGCAAGCTGAGTACGAATCAACCAAGCTCACCACCAACTATGACGTGTTACCTGACGGAGGAAGATCCTTGCAGGAGCAAGCTTTCGACACCTCCAAGAACCCTAAGAAAGTGCAGATTCACCCGATAGATCCCAAGAATACGACGACCATCGCAACAAACATGGATAGCGCATAGGAAAGCGCGCTCGTCGAGTTCCTCCGTGAGCGCTTGGAAATCTTCGCATGGTGTCCAGCCGACATGCCAGGAGTACCCAGGGAACTTGTCGAGCACCCTCTCAATCTAGATCCAAGACCTGCGACCAGTTTGACAACCTTTGCGGCGTTTTTCGGAGCCAAACCGCAAAGCTATGCTATCTGAGATCTGTCGACTCAAAGAAGCGGTTTTCATCAAGGAACTACACACCGAGGCCACGTGGGTCGCTAACCCAGTACTGGTCCTGAAGAAAAACACTGAGGTCCTTCGCATGTGCGTCGAATTCACGTGTCTCAATAAACATTGTCCAAAGGATCACTTTCCCCTCCCGAGGATCGATCAAATTATCGACTCCGCAGCGGGCTGCGAACGTCTTTCCTTCCTGGATGCATATTCTGGTTACAACCAGATCCGCTTAAAAGAAGAAGATGAAGTCAAAACAGCTTTCATAACCCCTTACGACGTGTTCTGCTACATGACAATGCCCTTCGGGTTGAAAAACGTGGGAGCCACATATGAGAGGATGATTCAGAAAAGTATTGCCACACAGATTGGCAAGAACGTTCAAGTATATATTAACGATGTCGTCATCACAACAAAGACATGGTCATCTCTCATCGATGACCTGCGAGAAACCTTCGACAACCTAGACAAGTTTCGCCTCAAGTTGAACCCGACGAAATGTTCCTTTGGAGTTCCTGTGGGAGAACACTCCTCGAATACTTGGTATCAGCCAGAGGAATCGAGGCCAATCCAGAAAAAAATACAAGCCACCGTGACGATGAGGAAACCAACTAAGCTCAAGGAAATACAGCAGCTGACTGGGCGAGTCACAGCTTTGAGCAGATTCGTCGCAAGGTTAGGAGAAAAAGCGCTGCGTTTCTACGCGCTCATCAAGCAAGGAGAAAATTTCGAGTGGAACGAAGAAACGGACAAATCATTTGAGCATCTCAAGCGCACAATTTTGACACGTACCACCAATACTGGTGGCTCCGAAGGATAAGGAACCTCTCCTGTTATACATCGCGGCCACACCTCAGGTGGTCAGCATAGTCCTCGTGGTAGAGCGAGAGGAAGAAGGAAAGATTCACGGGGTGTAGCGACCAATATATTTCCTTACTGAAGTCTTATCACCATCCAAACAGCGCTACCCGCAGTATCAGAAGCTGGCACATGGAGTTTTCATGTCAGCAAGAAAGCTAAGGCACTATTTTTCGGCGCACCCGATAATAGTGGTCAATGAGTCTTTCAAATATATTGAACAATCCAAAAGCTACAAGACGTGTCTCCCTTTGGGGAATCAAGCTTTCCCCTTGGGACATAACATATGAAAAAAGAAAGGCGATCAAGTCGCAAATTCTGCCTGACTTCGTCGCAGAGTGGATGGAGTTGCAAAACACGGGACCCCCCCCCCCCCCCAGATTTATCGCGTACCTGGTACATGAATTTCGATGGGTCCAAGAGGCTAGAAGGAGTAGGAGCATGCGTAATACTAGTCTCACCACAGGGTGACAAGATGAAGTACATAATGCGGATGACCTTTCCCAATGCATCAAATAATGAAGCAGAATATGAAGCTCTGATTCACGGGATGAAGATAGCAAAGGCATGCGGTGCTACCACCTAAAAATATTCGGCGACTCCCAGTTGGCGGCTTAACAAGTGATGAACAAGTGCGACGCACTCAACGACAGCATGATAGCATACAAGGAGGTGTACAATGAACTCGAAAAACTCTTTGATTGATGTGAAGTTAACCACATCAGCAGGATTAGCAATGACGAAGCTGACATTTTAGCAAACATCGACTCGCAGTGTCTTCCAATACCACCTGGAGTATATTGGGATGAAATAAGCGAGACGTCAACTAAGGTGAAGAAGGTACCAAAGCAGTCGAAGAAAAGGAGAACTCCAAGAAAGACTCGGGGGCTCTAGCAGCTCCAGAGGCACATACATCGGAAGATGAGAAGGAACCAGACGAAGTAATGATGATTCAAATCCCCTGGATGCAAGTATACCTGGCGTACATCACAAAGAAAGAGATACCCGACGATCCGATCGAAGCAAGGAGAGTTATTCGACGATCCAAAGCTTTCACCGTGGTCAAGGGAGAACTATACAAGACAAGCATCTCAGGAGTACTGCAGAGGTGCGTCACACCTGAGGAAGGGCGAGTCATATTGAAGGACATACACGAAGGAATATGTGGCCACCACGCGAGCAGCCAAGCAATAGCAGCCAAAGCTTTTCGAGCAGGATTCTATTGGCTCTCAGCAATACAGGATGTGAAGGAAATCGTGCGAACCTGTGAAGCGTGTCAGATGTTTGCATCAAAACATCACTCACCAGCAGCAGAATTGATGCCGATACCATTGGTGTGGCCTTTCGCGCAATGGAGCTTAGACATGGTTGGGAAATTACACAAGTCCTAGCCTGGAGGACACGTGTATATACTGGTGGCTATCGAAAAATTTACAAAATGGATTGAAGTAGTACCAGTAACGTCGACAGATGCAACATCAGCGGTGAACTTCGTCAAGGGGATAGTTTTTCGATTTGGCGTCCCTAACAACATAGTTACGGACAATGGCAGCAATTTCACTTCCCGAGAATTCAAAGAGTACTACAAAGAAGTAGGTATCAAACTACAATTTGCATCAGTGGCGCACCCACAAACCAATGACCAAGTCGAAAAAGCAAACAACATTATTTGCAATGGCATCAAGAAACGATTGCTGACACCACTGGAGAAAGCACGACACAATTGGGTGGATGAGTTACCCAATGTGCTATAGAGTATACGAACAATACCCAACACAGCAACCCCAGAAACTCCATTTTTGCTGGTTCACGGAGCCAAGGCGGTACTACCGATAGAAATAGAGCATGATTCTCCCAGAGTTGCAGAATATGATGAAGAAACTTCACGAAAGGCACTTGATACGTCTCAAACGTATCTATAATTTCTTATGTTCCATGCTACTTTTATGATGATACTCACATGTTTTATACACATTATATGTCATTATTATGCGTTTTCCGGAACTAACCTATTGACGAGATGCCGAAGGGCCAGTTGTTGTTTTCTGCTGTTTTTGGTTTCAGAAATCCTAGTAAGGAAATATTCTCGGAATCGGAAGAAATCAACGCCCAACATCTTAGAATTCCACGAAGCTTCCAGAACACCCGAGAGAAACTAGAGGGGGGCCACAGGGCCACCAGACGCTAGGGCGGTGCGGCCAAAGGGGGCGGCGAGCCACCCTATTGTGTGGCGCCCCCGTCAGCCTTCCGACTCCGCCTCTTCGCCTATTTAAGCCTCCTCGACCTAAAACCTCGATACGAAAAAGCCACGGTACGAGAAACCTTCCAGAGCCGCCGCCATCGCGAAGCCAAGATCTGGGGGACAGGAGTCTCTGTTCCGGCACGCCGCCGGGACGGGGAAGTGCCCCGGAAGGCTCCTCCATCGACACCACCGCCATCTTCATCAACGCTGCTGTCTCCCATGAGGAGGGAGTAGTTCTCCATCGAGGCTAAGGGCTGTACCGGTAGCTATGTGGTTAATCTCTCTCCTATGTACTTCAATACAATGATCTCATGAGCTGCCTTACATGATTGAGATTCATATGAGTTTTGTATCACTATTCATCTATGTGTTACTCGGTGATGTTATTAAAGTAGTCTATTCCTCCTCCATGGTGTAATGGTGACGAGTGTGTGCATCATGTAGTACTTGGCGTAGGTTATGATTGTAATCTCTTGTAGATTATGAAGTTAATTATTGCTATTATAGTATTGATGTGATCTATTCCTCCTTCATAGTGTGATGGTGACAGTGTGCATGCTATGTTAGTACTTGGTGTAATTGCAATGATCTATCATGCACTCTAAGGTTATTTAAATATGAGTATCGAATGTTGTGGAGCTTGTTAACTCCGGCATTGAGGTTCTCTTGTAGCCCTACACAATTAGTGGTGTTCATCATCCAACAAGAGAGTGTAGAGTGGTTTTATTATGTGATCAATGTTGAGAGTGTCCACTAGTGAAAGTAGGATCCCTAGGCCTTGTTTCCAACATCGAATCTCTGTTTGTTTACTGTTCTGTTGCATGTTTACTCGCTGCCATAATTCAGATTGTTATTACCACTCATATACATCCATACTACTTGTATTTCACCATCTCTTCGCCGAACTAGTGCACCTATACATCTGACAAGTGTATTAGGTGTGTTGGGGACACAAGAGACTTCTTGTATCGTGATTGTAGGGTTGCTTGAGAAGGATATCTTTGACCTCTTCCTCCCTGAGTTCGATAAACCTTGGGTGATCCACTTAAGGGAAACTTTCTGCTGTTCTACAAACCTCTGCTCTTGGAGGCCCAACACTGTCTACAAGAATAGATGCACCCGTAGACATCAAGCACTTTTCTGGCGCCGTTGCCGGGGAGGAAAGGTAAAAGGCACTCATACTCCGGTCCCGTGAATCGAGTACTTTTCTGTTGCCGTTGTGTGTGTGCTCGAAGCTATTTCCTTTAGATCCTGCAATTGCATCTTTTTTTTTCTTGTTTACACTAGTAAGGCATAATGGACAACAATGAGCTTCTTATCCTATTTCCTGAGTTAAGACATGGATTGTTTGATGCGAAAATTAAAAAACCTATGGAACCTTATTTGCATGCTGGTAGTAATATTAGTGAACGCTTTGAACACCATTGTTGATAATGATATAGAAAGTTCTAAGCTTGGGGAAGCTGGTTTTCATGATCTTTTTAGTCCCCCAAGCATTGGGGAGAAAATTTTCTTTGATGATACTTTACCTCCTATTTATGATGATTATAATGATAGTGGTCTTTTGGTGCCGCCTACTATGGAGAGTAAATTTTATTATGATTATACTATGCCTCCTACACTTGATGAGAATAATAATGATGGCTACTTTGTTGAATTTGCTCCCACTACAACTAATAAAATTGATTATGCTTATGTGGAGAGTAATAATTTTATGCATGAGACTCATGATAAGAATGTTTCATTTGATAGTTATATTGTTGAGTTTGCTCATGATGCTACTGGATATTATTATGAGAGAGGAAAATATGGTTGTAGAAATTTTCATGTTACTAAAACACCTCTCTATATGCTGAAATTTTTGAAGTTACACTTGTTTTATCTTTCTATGTTTGTTGCATTATGCCTACATGACCTGTTTATTTACAATATTCCTTTTCATAGGAAGTGGGTTAGACTTAAATGTGTTTTGAATTTGCTTCTTGATGCTCTCTTTTGCTTCAACTACTATTTCTTGCGAGTGCATCATTAAAACTGCTGAGCCCATCTTAATGGCTATAAAGAAAGCACTTCTTGGGAGATAACCCATGTGTTTATTTTACTACAGTACCTTTGTTTTATATTTGAGTCTTGGAAGTTGTTACTACTGTAGCAACCTCTCCTTATCTTATTTTATTGCATTTGTTGTGCCAAGTGAAGTCTTTGATAGTAAGGTTGATACTAGATTTGGATTACTGCGCAGAAACAGATTTCCGTCTGTCACGAATTTGGGTATGATTTTCTGTAGGTAACTCAGAAAAATCTGCCAATTTACGTGCGTGATCCTCAGATATGTACACAACTTTCATTCAATTTGGGCATTTTCATCTGAGCAAGTCTGGTGCCTCTTAAAAATTCGTCTTTACAAACTGTTCTGTTTTGACAGATTCTGCCTTTTATTTCGCATTGCCTCTTTTGCTGTGTTGGATGGATTTATTTGTTCCATTAACTTCCAGTAGCTTTGAGCAATGTCCAGAAGTGTTAAGAATGATTGTGTCACCTCTGAACATGTGAATTTTTGATTATGCACTAACTCTCTAATGAGTTTGTTTTGAGTTTGGTGTGGAGGAAGTTTTCAAGGGTCAAGAGAGGAGGATGATACAATATGATCAAGAAGAGTGAAAAGTCAAAGCTTGGGGATGCCCCCGTGGTTCATCCCTGCATATTTTAAGAAGACTCAAGCGTCTAAGCTTGGGGTTGCCCAAGGCATCCCCTTCTTCATCGACAACTTATCAGGTTTCTTCTCTGGAAACTATATTTTTATTCGGTCACATCTTATGTACTTTACTTGGAGCGTCTGTGTGCTTTTATTTTCGTTTTGTTATTTTCATTCTCTGAATAAATGCTTGTGTGGGAGAGAGACACGCTCCGCTGGTTCGTATGAACACATATGTTCTTAGCTTTATTTTTAATGTTCATGGCGAAGGCTGAAACTGCTTCGTTCATTGTTATATGGTTGGAAACAGAAAATGCTGCATGTGGTAAATGGTATAATGTCTTGAATAATGTGATACTTGGCAATTGTTGTGCTCATATAGATCATGTTTAAGCTCTTGCATCATGTACCTTGTACCCATTAATGAATAACTACATAGAGCTTGTTAAAATTTGGTTTGCATGATTGATCTCTAGAGTCTAGATATTTTACGGTTGAGGTGTTTGAACAACAAGGAGACAATATAAAGTCTTATAATAGTTACAATATGTTCATATGTGAGCTTTGCTGCACCTTTTATACTTGAGTTTGCTTCAAACAACCTTGCTAGCCTAGCCTTGTATTGAGAGGAATTCTTCTCATGCATCCAAATCCTTTAGCCAATAACCATGTCATTTGTGTCCACCATACCTACCTACTACATGGTATTTCTCCGCCATTCCAAAGTAAATTACTTGAGTGCTACCTTTAAAAATTTCTATTCTTTGCCTTTGCAATATATAGCTCATGGGAAAAATAGCTTTAAAAACTATTGTGGTGAAGAATATGTACTTATGTGTCTTATTTCTTAATAAGTTGCTTGTTGAGCGGTAACCATGTTTCTGGGGACACCATCAACTTTTACCTTTGTTGAATATCAAGTGAGTTGCTATGCATGTTCGTCTTGTCTGAAGTAAGGGAGATTTTCATGATCATATGGTTTGAGTATGCATACTGTTAGAGAAGAACATTGGGCCGCTAACTAAAGCCATGATCCATGGTGGAAGTTTCAGTTTGGAAAATCAATCCTCAATCTCTTATGAGAATTTTAACTGTTGTTGAATGCTTATACATTAAAGAGGAGTCCATTATCTGTTGTCTATGTTGTCCCGGTATGGATGTCTAAGTTGAGAATAATCAAAAGCGAGAAATCCAATGCGAGCTTTCTCCTTAGACCTTTGTACAGGCGGCATAGAGGTACCCCTTTGTGACACTTGGTTGAAACATATGCTATGCAATGATAATCCGTGTTAATCCAAGCTAATTAGGACAAGGTGCGAGCACTATTGGTATACTATGCATGAGGCTTGCAACTTATAGGATATCTTATACATAACACATACGCTTTATTACTACCGTTGACAAAATTGTTTCTTGTTTTCAAAATGAAAAGCTCTAGCACAAATATAGTAATCAATGCTTTCCTCTGCGAATGGCCTTTCTTCTACTTTATTGTTGAGTCAGTTTACCTACTTCTTTCTATCTTAGAAGCAAACACTTGTGTCAACTGTGCATTGATTCTTACATGTTTACCTATTGCACTTGTTATATTGCTTTATGTTGACAACTATCCATGAGATATACATGTTACAAGTTGAAAGCAATTGCTGAAACTTAATCATCCTTTGTGTTGCTTCAATGCCTTTACTTTGAATTTATTGCTTTATGATTAACTCTTATGCAAGTCTTATTGATGCTTGTCTTGAAAGTACTATTCATGAAAAGTCTTTGCTATATGGTTCATTTGTTTACTCATTATCTTCACCATTGCTTCGAATCGCTGCATTCATCTCATATGCTTTACAATAGTATGATCAAGATTATGATAGCATGTCACTTCAGAAATTATCCTTGTTATCGTTTACCTACTCGAGGGCGAGTAGGAACTAAGCTAGGGGATGTTTGATACGTCTCAAACGTATCTATAATTTCTTATGTTCCATGTGTAGGATAACGTTGCATAGAAAACAAAAATTTTCCTACCGCGAACACGCAATCCAAGCCAAGATGCAATCTAGAAGATGGTAGCAACGAGGGGATATCGAGTCTCACCCTTGAAGAGATTCCAAAGCCTACAAGATGAGGCTCTTGTTGCTGCGGTAGACGTTCACTTGCCGCTTGCAAAAGCGCGTAGAAGATCTTGATCACGATCGCTTCGGCGCCACGAACGGGCAGCACCTCCGTACTCGGTCACACGTTCGGTTGTTGATGAAGACGACGTCCACCTCCCTGTTCCAGCGGGCAGCGGAAGTAGTAGCTCCTCTTGAATCCGACAGCACGACGGCGTGGTGTCGGTGGTGGTGGAGAAATCCGGCGGAGCTTCGCTTAAGCGTGCGGGATGTGGTGGAGGAGAGAGACCGCTAGGGTTTGGGGAGAGGGGCGCCGGCTAGGGCACCCTTGAGGGGTGCGGCCATGGTGGTGGCTTGAGTGGCCGGCCAGCCCCTCTCTCCCCCTCTTTATATAGGTGGAGGCCCCAAGTTTTAGGTCAAAGAGTCCGAATAAGACCCCAACAAAACCTTCCAAGTGTCCAAACCTAGGGGAGTGGGACTCCCCTTTCCTTGGTGGAGTGGCCGGCCACCATGGTGGGGAGTCCACTTGGGACTCCTCCTCCCTTAGGTTGGCCGGCCAAGGTGGGTGGAGTCCCTCTGGGACTCCACCTTCCATCCTTATTTCTTCCGGACTTTTCTAGAACCTTCTAGAACCTTCCGTAGAACCTTCCGGATCATTTTAATTCACATAAAATGACATCCTATATATGAATCTTATTCTCCGGACCATTCCGGAACTCCTCGTGATGTCCGGGATCTTATACGGGACTCCGAACAAATATTCGAACTCCATTCCATATTCAAGTACTACCATTTCAACATCCAACTTTAAGTGTGTCACCCTACGGTTCGTGAACTATGCGGACATGGTTGAGTACTCACTCCGACCAATAACAAATAGCGGGATCTGGAGATCCATAATGGTTCCCACATATTCAACGATGACTTTAGTGATCGAATGAACCATTCACATACGATACCAATTCCCTTTGTCACGCGATATTTTACTTGTCCGAGGTTTGATCTTCGGTATCACTCTATACCTTGTTCATCCTCGTCTCCGACAAGTACTCTTTACTCGTACCGTGGTATGTGGTCTCTTATGAACTTATTCATATGCTTGCAAGACATTAGACGATATTCCACCGAGAGGGCCCGGAGTATATCTATCCGTCATCGGGATGGACAAATCCCACTTGTTGATCCATATGCCTCAACTCATACTTTCCGGATACTTAATCCCACCTTTATAACCACCCATTTACGCGAGTGGCGTTTGATGTAATCAAAGTACCTTTCCGGTATAAGTGATTTACATGATCTCATGGTCATAAGGACTAGGTAACTATGTATCGAAAGCTTATAGCAAAAAACTTAATGACGAGATCTTATGCTACCCTTAATTGGGTGTGTCCATTACATAATTCATACAATGATATAACCTTGTTATTAATAACATCCAATGTTCATGATTATGAAACTAATCATCCATTAATCAACAAGCTAGTTAAGAGGCATACTAGGGACTCTTTGTTTGTCTACATATCACACATGTACTAATGTTTCGGTTAATACAATTATAGCATGATATATAAACATTTATCATAAACATAAAGATATAAATAATAACCACTTTATTATTGCCTCTAGGGCATATCTCCTTCAGTCTCCCACTTGCACTAGAGTCAATAATCTAGTTTACATTTGTAAAGATATAACACCTTGGCCTTCTGGTGCTTTATCATGTTTTGCTCACGGGAGAGGTTTTAGTCAACGGATCTGACACATGCTCAGAACCGTATGTATTTTGTAATTCATTTGCGTCTTCAACGCATTACTCATTTCCAAATGAGTCGGCATTAAATATGTTTGGTCTTCTGGTGGAACCTTAATTCCGCGGTCTGAAATATGTCACTAATATTGTCACACACAATATAGCTTCAAAGTTCTGACACTATCGGAACTACACCAAGTTCTCAAAGAACTTCTTGACTTAACATCCTCAGTCATTGTCAAAACAATGACATACTCTGCCTTTCGTTTGTAGAATCCGTCACAATATTTAGAACTCTTCTAAATCTAGCATAGATAACTTCTAGCTCATTGTGCTACCTTTTAAACAACACTTAGTCTAATTTGAGATTGAAATTATATTTTATATGTGACAAAACCAATATCGGTGTAACACCTTACAGCGATTTGTTTGTCATTTCTTCATACAAAAAAATATATATATATCCTTAGTTCTTCTAAAGTACTCAAGGATATTCTTACTGTCGTCCAATGATCATCATATGAATCATTCTGGTATATGCTCATAACTTATAGCACATGATATCTGATTGTGTACATATTATTCGTGATCTATAATCACTCATGTGTTTTTACTCATTGAGTGTCAGATACACTCAAGTCTTGTTAAACCTTCACATGACAAGAACATTTTCTTAACATTTCTATATTGAACTACTTCAATATCCATCATATGTACTTTGACTTAAACTTATTTATGTGTTTCAATCTATCTTCATAGATCTTGACACTAAATTTGTTTCGAGTCCATATCCTTTCATTGAAGTTAATTCTCAATGAAACCTTTTTAATCAAGTATATAATTACATCATTTATAACCAACTATATGTCACCTACATAAAGTATTATAAATGTGTCTTAGCGCTCCCACTTAATTTCTTGCAAATGCAAGCCTCTTCATCGTCTCCGATGAAATCAAAAACTCTTTGACTATTTCATCTGGTGAAGATTCCAACTCCGCAATACTTACTTCATCCAATTGAAGTTCGTATACCTATCTAGTATTCCACGGACCAGCAAAACTCTTGGTTGTATCTTGTATACACCTTTAATACATACTTCTGATAAGTAATGTATTTTGCCATCCTACTAGCATATCTCATAAAAGAAATATGTAGTGATTACTAGAATAATCCACATAGACTATAAGCATTGCTACGGAAGATCTAATCTTATCATAGTCAACTCTTTGAACTTTGTCGTAAACAATTTTTCAACAAGTCGAGCTTCTTCAAAGATATTTCATCTAAGTCTATAGATCCATTTTCTTTCAAAAAGTATTCATCTATTATGGATTTCATGGTGCAAGGCCATTTTAACGGAGTCAGGGCCCATCATAACTTCTTTGCTTGTAGTTGGTTTATCATTGTTCAAAATCAATCCTTTGTCCACAAATCATTTATTTGATCACAAAGTAAACCATACCTACAAGGTTCAATATGTACTTCGATCTCCATGGCTAAAACACTTTGTAGTCATAGGAGCCATGATCGTCGTGGCCGCTTCGGAACCAATTCCGATGCTGCGCTACTCCGATCATTATGCTCGGGTTCATAAACCTTATCAAGTTCTATTGTCCTCCCACTCAAAAACTTCGCTAGAAACAATTTCTTGGAAATAAGAAACATTGACAAACACTTTTGTCTTTGTCTCCATTGTGGGAAGAATTCCCAATCAATTCTCTGGGATAACCAACAAAGACATTCATCCGATTTTGGTTGTAAACTTATTTACTTATGCTGTGCATACCAAAATTTAAGAAAAGACTATTAGGGTTTATACCCATGTCATAACTCGTATGATGTCATTTCAACGGATCATGATGATGCTCTATTCAGTGTAAAGCGGTAGTCTCTAAAGCATAATTCACAAAAATATAATGGCATTAATATTTTATCTCATCATTGACCCAACTAGGTTTGGATACATCTCTCGGATACTTCATCATCACTATGATACTACAAGAAATGTGAGTTGTAGAATAATTTCATAACTCTCTTAGATGTTCGCTAAAACTAGTAATTCAAATATTTCCACTATGATCCAATCATAGATATTTGACTTTTCTATTACGATGATTTCTACTTCATGTTGAAATTTATTTGAATCCATTCAAATGTTTCAAACTTCTTCCTTATCGAATATATCCTTATATATATATACTCAATTCATTGTTTGAAGTTTTCATGAAGTATAAGAATCTCCCGCACACAACTATGCCCAGTGATCCATATACATCATCATGTATGTTTCCACTAAGTTAGTTGCCCATTCAAAACTTGGCCTATGAACGGTATTTTAGTCATTCTCTTTTAGAAAAGATTTGCAAGCGCCAAACGATTCAAAAAATCAAATGACTCCAAAAATCCATTTGCATGGAGTTTCTTCATGCGTTCCTTTCCAACATGACCTAAATGGCGGTTCCACAAATAAGTGGAATTCAAATCATTTGCCTTATGGCATTTTAGCGTCGAGTGTTATGTATGTGTGTTTCACCATTAAGATTTATAATAACTTATCCATCGTACATGGAGTAATGTCATAATTTAAACAACTCATTGTTTTCATTTGACCGAGCAAAATAACAATTATTAAGTTCTTTATTATAAATTCTAAGGGCTAGATAGAATGCCAACGATGAACATAATAACACTTTATTTTTGTTCCAGTGCGTGCATTCCTATCATATTCCTTGTCGAGTCACTTAGGCCATTGAATTCTTGTATTGCGTTGTTTTTGTATGACACTTCATACCAACCAATATAGTACTAATACCCAAGAATTTCATAGTGTGACCTAACTAGGAATACAATCATAACATGTATATCATTTATATACACCGAGCTAGACTTTCTAGTCTTTTCTTTCTTTCTGCCAAAATATCTTTTGCGGTTTCTCTTTAGCTTTCCTCATTATTCAGAAAAACACTTCAACATTAATAACTTCTAGGTTTGTTGGTCTGATACCAATAACCTCGAGGTTCTTATTTTGAAGTTGATCATCATATGACAAGTGTTCCGGATTTCACTATTAGTAACCTTGTAATATGATGAACAATTTCACTCATAATATTATCCATCATATCATGACGACTTTCCGAGACCATGTCTGTACATGCTAGGCTCGTAAAGTTTTAACCTTGGTATTTGCATGTGCAAATCTAGCTTGCACCCGTTGTATGCACACGTAGAATCTATCACACCCGATCATCACGTGATGCTTCGAAACGACGAGTCTTAGCAACGGTGCATATTAAGGATGGTCACTTCATGGATATGCGAATATCGTTAGTGCCCCAATAGTTGGAGGATTGTGACGCCTTGCGTCTTCAACCTTCGTACATTCCCATAAAACTTATGAGTTCATGTAGTCTCACCAAATTATATTCTATCATCTTGCAATAAGGTCTTAGATATCACATATATCTCATACCTTGATTATTTCGAAAACTAAATTTTCAGCTCCTTACTTTTCAAACAGATTTGAACTTCAAGTTTCACGGAGACAAGATAACTTTAGGTACTAATTGAAACCATAGCTCTTTGAATCAACAATGTGAGGTTTACTAAAAGTTTGCAATAGGACTTAATCAATTCTTGATTCTTTAACAATACGGTACCAATCCGTAAAGTTTCTTGTCGATTTTAACGGTGTTTCTATCTCAACTACAAGACTAGCGCATGGTAGAAAACGGATGCCAATACTACAAAATTAATTCAAAATACTACTCGAGACTATGTTTATGATAATTAGTTCATGTTTTAATCTAATTACTAATGAACTCCCACTTAATACAACATCCCTCATAGTTGTTAAGTGGTACACGATCCAAATCCACTACACCAAAACCGATCATCACGTGAGATGATGTAGCTTCAATAGTGAACATCAAAATGTTGATCATATCATCCATATGACTCGTGTTCAACCTTTCGGTTTCCGTTGTCCCGAGGCCATGTCTGTACATGCTAGGCTCGTCAAGCAAACCCAAGTATTCCGCGTGTGCAACATGGCTTGCACCCGTTGTATGTGAACGTTGAGTCTATCACATCCGATCATCACGAGATGCTTCGAAACGACGAACTGTACAACGGTGCATACGAGGGAGAACACTTTATTATCTTGATATTAATGTGAGGGATCATCTTATAATGCTACCGTCGCGATCTAAGCAAAATAAGATGCATAAAGGATTAACATCACATGCAGTTCATATGTGATATGATATGGCCCTTTTGTCTTTGCGCCTTTGATCTTCATCTCCAAAGCACGGACATGATCTCCATCATCTTCGGGCATGATCTCCATCATTATCGGCGTAGCGTCAAGGTCAATGGCGCCGTCTCCATGATTGTCCTCCATGTAGCAACTATTACAACTACTTTGAAATACTACTCAACATGAAATTTAAAGACAACCATAAGGCTCCTGCCGGTTGCCACAATACAATAATGATCATCTCATACATATTCATCATCACATTATGGCCATATCACATCACCAAACCCTGCAAAAACAAGTTAGACGTCTCTAATTTGGTTTGCATATTTTACGTGGTTTAGGATTTTCGAGTAAGATCTAATCTACCAACGAACATGAACCATAACGGTGATACTAGTGTTGTCAATAGAAGAGTAAATTGAATCTTCACTATAGTAGGAGAGACAGACACCCGCAAAGCCTCTTATGCAATACAAGTTGCATGTCGAACGAGGAGCAAGTCTCACGAACGCGGTCATGTAAAGTTAGCCCGAGCCGCTTCATCCCACTATGCCACAAAGATGCAAAGTACTCAAACTAAAGACAACAAGAGCATCAACGCCCACAAAACCATTGTGTTCTACTCGTGCAACCATCTATGCATAGACACGGCTCGATACCCATCGTAGGATAACGTTGCATAGAAAACAAAAAATTTCCTACCGCGAACACGCAATCCAAGCCAAGATGCAATCTAGAAGATGGTAGCAACGAGGGGATATCGAGTCTCACCCTTGAAGAGATTCCAAAGCCTACAAGATGAGGCTCTTGTTGCTGCGGTAGACGTTCACTTGCCGCTTGCAAAAGCGCGTAGAAGATCTTGATCACGATCGCTTCCGGCGCCACGAACGGGCAGCACCTCCGTACTCGGTCACACGTTCGGTTGTTGATGAAGACGACGTCCACCTCCCCGTTCCAGCGGGCAGCGGAAGTAGTAGCTCCTCTTGAATCCGACAGCACGACGGCGTGGTGTCGGTGGTGGTGGAGAAATCCGGCGGAGCTTCGCTTAAGCGTGCGGGATGTGGTGGAGGAGAGAGACCGCTAGGGTTTGGGGAGAGGGGCGCCGGCTAGGGAACCCTTGAGGGGTGCGGCCATGGTGGTGGCTTGAGTGGCCGGCCAGCCCCTCTCTCCCCCTCTTTATATAGGTGGAGGCCCCAAGGTTTAGGTCAAAGAGTCCGAATAAGACCCCAACAAAACCTTCCAAGTGTCCAAACCTAGGGGGAGTGGGACTCCCCCCTTTCCTTGGTGGAGTGGCCGGCCACCATGGTGGGGAGTCCACTTGGGACTCCTCCTCCCTTAGGTTGGCCGGCCAAGGTGGGTGGAGTCCCTCTGGGACTCCACCTTCCATCCTTATTTCTTCCGGACTTTTCTAGAACCTTCTAGAACCTTCCGTAGAACCTTCCGGATCATTTTAATTCACATAAAATGACATCCTATATATGAATCTTATTCTCCGGACCATTCCGGAACTCCTCGTGATGTCCGGGATCTTATACGGGACTCCGAACAAATATTCGAACTCCATTCCATATTCAAGTACTACCATTTCAACATCCAACTTTAAGTGTGTCACCCTACGGTTCGTGAACTATGCGGACATGGTTGAGTACTCACTCCGACCAATAACAAATAGCGGGATCCGGAGATCCATAATGGTTCCCACATATTCAACGATGACTTTAGTGATCGAATGAACCATTCACATACGATACCAATTCCCTTTGTCACGCGATATTTTACTTGTCCGAGGTTTGATCTTCGGTATCACTCTATACCTTGTTCATCCTTGTCTCCTGACAAGTACTCTTTACTCGTACCATGGTATGTGGTCTCTTATGAACTTATTCATATGCTTGCAAGACATTAGACGATATTCCACCGAGAGGGCCCAGAGTATATCTATCCGTCATCGGGATGGACAAATCCCACTGTTGATCCATATGCCTCAACTCATACTTTCCGGATACTTAATCCCACCTTTATAACCACCCATTTACGCGAGTGGCGTTTGATGTAATCAAAGTACCTTTCCGGTATAAGTGATTTACATGATCTCATGGTCATAAGGACTAGGTAACTATGTATCGAAAGCTTATAGCAAAAAACTTAATGACGAGATCTTATGCTACGCTTAATTGGGTGTGTCCATTACATCATTCATACAATGATATAACCTTGTTATTAATAACATCCAATATTCATGATTATGAAACTAATCATCCATTAATCAACAAGCTAGTTAAGAGGCATACTAGGGACTCTTTGTTTGTCTACATATCACACATGTACTAATGTTTCGGTTAATACAATTATAGCATGATATATAAACATTTATCATAAACATAAAGATATAAATAATAACCACTTTATTATTGCCTCTAGGGCATATCTCCTTCACCATGCTACTTTTATGATGATACTCACATGTTTTATACACATTATATGTCATTATTATGCGTTTTCCGGAACTAACCTATTGACGAGATGCCGAAGGGCCAGTTGTTGTTTTCTGCTGTTTTTGGTTTCGAAATCCTAGTAAGGAAATATTCTCGGAATCGGACGAAATCAACGCCCAGGCATCTTAGAATTCCACGAAGCTTCCGGAACACCCGAGAGCAACCAGAGGGGGGCCACAGGGCCACCAGACGCTAGGGCGGCGCGGCCCAAGGGGGGCGCGCCCCCCTATTGTGTGGCGCCCCCGTCAGCCTTCCGACTCCGCCTCTTCGCCTATTTAAGCCTCCTCGACCTAAAACCTCGATACGAAAAAGCCACGGTACGAGAAACCTTCCAGAGCCGCCGCCATCGCGAAGCCAAGATCTGGGGGGACATGAGTCTCTGTTCCGACACGCCGCTGGGACGGGGAAGTGGCCCCGGAAGGCTCCTCCATCGACACCACCGCCATCTTCATCAACGCTGCTGTCTCCCATGAGGAGGGAGTAGTTCTCCATCGAGGCTAAGGGCTGTACCGGTAGCTATGTGGTTAATCTCTCTCCTATGTACTTCAATACAATGATCTCATGAGCTGCCTTACATGATTGAGATTCATATGAGTTTTGTATCACTATTCATCTATGTGTTACTCCGGTGATGTTATTAAAGTAGTCTATTCCTCCTCCATGGTGTAATGGTGACAAGTGTGTGCATCATGTAGTACTTGGCGTAGGTTATGATTGTAATCTCTTGTAGATTATGAAGTTAATTATTGCTATGATAGTATTGATGTGATCTATTCCTCCTTCATAGTGTGATGGTGACGAGTGTGCATGCTATGTTAGTACTTGGTGTAATTGCAATGATCTATCATGCACTCTAAGGTTATTTAAATATGAATATCGAATGTTGTGGAGCTTGTTAACTCCGGCATTGAGGTGCTCTTGTAGCCCTACACAATTAGTGGTGTTCATCATCCAACAAGAGAGTGTAGAGTGGTTTTATTATGTGATCAATGTTGAGAGTGTCAACTAGTGAAAGTAGGATCCCTAGGCCTTGTTTCCAAACATCGAATCTCCGTTTGTTTACTGTTCTGTTGCATGTTTACTCGCTGCCATATTTTATTCAGATTGTTATTACCACTCATATACATCCATACTACTTGTATTTCACCATCTCTTCGCCGAACTAGTGCACCTATACATCTGACAAGTGTATTAGGTGTGTTGGGGACACAAGAGACTTCTTGTATCGTGATTGCAGGGTTGCTTGAGAGGGATATCTTTGACCTCTTCCTCCCTGAGTTCGATAAACCTTGGGTGATCCACTTAAGGGAAACTTGCTACTGTTCTACAAACCTCTGCTCTTGGAGGCCCAACACTGTCTACAAAAATAGAAGCACCCGTAGACATCAGCACTCGAAGATGATGTGGACGCACTTGATGAAGCCAAGGACGAAGTACTTCTGAGAGTAACCACGTATCAGCAAAATCTCAAGAATTATCACAGTCGATGACTGCGGCCCAGGTCGTTTGAAGTTGGCGACCTAGTTCTTCGACTCAAGCAAGAAAGCCACGAGAAATTTGAGTCTCCGTGGGTGGGGCCATACATAGTTACTGAAGTAATTCCAGGCGGAGCATACAGGCTGAAGGACAAGAAGACAGGGAAGGACGAGCCAAACCCGTGGAACGTAGCATAGCTATGATATTTCTACGCTTAGAGATTAATATAGTATCGACTATGTAAGCATACATTGTACTGAAGTGTCCACAAGTTCTCAGACGCACTCTTTTCCTTTCAGGGCAACGGGTGGGGGTGGAAGGTTTTTCATGAGGCGGGATTGCGATGCTACAATATAATAAAAATAGTGATGGCATATATTTTTCTCGTTAGGCTCGGGGGCTTATACCCGACGAATTCGCAAAATATACTTGACTCTCAAAATATAGCTAAAAATTATACGCCTTGGTTCCACAAAAGCCCGCGGAAAATAAACATAGATACGCCAAGAGGACACTCGGGGGCTTGAAGAGAAAAAGATAACATAAATTTTGCCCTGACCTCACATGGGTCATGCAATAATAAGTTACAATATACATCATTTACAAATATATGCAATTCTACAGCTCAGATCAAAGGTGTCAAATAAAGAGAAAATAGTTCCTACACAAGTCTATCTATGGCTATGTTCTCTTTTGCAACACGAGCAATCTGCGTCGAGTCATCATACCGAGATTCCGTGAAGAAAGTTGCATCAAACCGAAGAAGTTCGTCGATCATTTTCTCGGCGACAGGCGATACAACGACATTATGTCTGTCAATGTTTATCCTTCTCCTCGATGTTTTGCGATAAAAAGCGTCGACAACACCGCTGAAGTCTAACTTCGAGTGGCAGACCTTCAACCAGATCAGAGCAAATTTAGCACCGGCTACCATCTGAGCCTTTACAAAGTCATGGATACTCTCCATATCCCTGAACTTATTCATAAGTTCAGTAAGGTTTCCAGGCTGAGGGTTCTGAGGAAACAAAGCATTATACACCATGGACAAAGTGCTGCCGAAGAAATCGCGGAACTCCCAGACTTGAGCGGCTCGATCCCGGAACTGAAGAATCCGGCGAGTGCGATTCTCGTCCGCCCAGAAGTCAATATCATTCTTTTTGGAAAGTTGAAGAAGCGCCTCGACTCGCGAATTAACCCGTTGTTCTTCGGTGATAGTGTCAAGAAAAGAACCTACACGCACCACTGGAGAAGCAACACAGCTTGAGAAGGGACACGAATAATATAAAAAGAAGATGAAGGCTACAACTCAATATACCCGCCATATCTTGACTTGCATTAGTCATCAGATCAAGCAGCAAATTCTTTCAATTCAAGACCTCTTGTGCTTGCCGAAGAGCAACCCGTTCACGGTATGAAGATTTGCGAGATTGATCCATAACGGTGACAGCTTGTTTTTTCATAGCTTGCAGTTGCTGTCGAAGATCGGCTAGTTCTTGGTGCATTGAGCCAACACACGAAGAAACATCCAAAAAAACATCGCCAGCAGTTCTCGCGGAATGAGAAATGGCGGGTGAAGTATTGGACGTACCAGCAACTTCGGTATATTTATCACATGTAAACTAGAAGAAAAGAAAGGTCGACGTCAATTACTCGGCAAAAGACGTTTTTTCATTCATACTTCAGTATATTTACACAAGCCAAGATCTTACAAAAGATGGCTCCTAGCGAGCCCTACAATTCGTCGGGAGAAACAGAAAATGGTGCAAGCTACAAAAGAGAACGAAAAAGAAAACACGGGTTGGTCTACTTGACCTTCATCCGCGCAGTGCTAGCAGATGCAGTGGACTTCTGGTCAAGGAAAGCAATGATCTTCTTCGAGTGAGGCTCGGCATTCCTCACCAAAGTCTTCCACTTCTCCTTGTTCATTCCCGTAGGAGTGTCAGCCTTCACCCAATCAACTTCCCGGCCGCTGGCGGTGACCAAGGCGTTTGTCCCTTCGACTCCGATCTTCAGGCTAGCCTGACGATCAGCCAGAACAGGATCATCCTTTCTCTGGAAATGTTGGACGAGCTCGGAGAAGATCTCCGGTTGTGTTTGCTTGGGGAAGAAGTGGGGGAAGAAGCGGTTTAGCATAGCCCGTGCAGCGGAGATGTTGGTGCGTGCCAAGTCGAAGTTTAACTCGAGAATATCAAGAGTGTTAATGAGGTGATCGTCGGATTCTTCCTGTAGGGTGTACTCCTCACCCATACGCCCTGCTGGAGAAAACCACGAGTTCTTAAATGTCAAGGAACAAACAAAGGCAGAAGCAAAAGGCGGGTGAAAATAATGGCTTACTTGTAAATCTGCGGTTCTGCGTGTCGAAGCGCGTCAATATGGCGTTTTCGCGCTCGATTTGTTGGGCCACCTTGTCGCTTAAAGTATCCTGAGCAGTCTTGAGCCTCTGACGAAGACCCTCGACAGGTGCGGCATCCTTCTCGGTTTCCTACGAGTCGTCTCGCTGATTTCAAGCTTGGCCGCTAGCGCATCGGCGCGTTCTTCGGCACGGCGGAGTGCCTCTGGAAGAGAAAGATCAAAATACAAAGAATCCTTGTTAGAAGGCGAAGAATCCCAAGACAGAAACATGAAACATACTAGGAGCAACACAAGTTTTACCTCTCCAAGAAGCAGCTTCATCGCGGAACCCAATAAATTGGGAACCCAGGCTGATCAAATCCTTCATTAAGGGCTGCACAAAAATTTGACAAGATAGAAAGATATCATCAGAAGAAAAAAACTCGACAAGCAAAAAAGGTGATGAACAAGAAAGGAAGCTTACATCTTCTAGCAGGGAAGTCGACGTATTCCCAGTGGAAAGTTCTTTCGTGTCACCAGCCCCGGTTTTAGCTTTCTTCGCTAGAGGCGCTCGGGGGCTGGGCACGGGAGTTGGCGCATTCGATTTATGTCGAGGGGGAGGCGAGGTTTCCGTCGCAACATGGTGTTCTTTGGAGAGAACTAGCGTGTTGTAGGTGCTCGTAGGAGCTATCCCATGTGCGGCGGGTTCCTCTTCTTCTTCGTCAGCTCTATCAAATAACAACAAACAAAAAACATGAGAGTCTGGAAAGACAAAACAAATAGACAAGTATAGAAAAGAGCGACTTACGAGCTAACGGCACCAGCATCGGCGAAAGGGTCGAAGGCATCTTCCTTCCCCAGGGAAGATTCCTCGACAGCTGCTCCGGCAAGTTTAGATGCGCCGGAGTCTTCGACATCATCTCTCTTCCTCTTGCGTTCATCTTGAGAAGTTGCAAGAGGGGGAGAGATGGAGTGACCAGACTCAGATTGTTGGTCTGACCTTGTTTATTTTTCGGAGGAACCCGCTGATTTCTGTGATTCCGCGGCTTCACTCTCAGGAAGATATTCTTGTGAATCGTCGGTGACAATTACCCGACCATCCACCTCTCCACCTTCAGGAAGGGGGAAGAGAATATAGAATTCGGTGACCCTACAGAGCGGAAAACAAGGAAAAGACAAAGAAAGTGAGTATACAAGGAAAACAAAGTAGTAGTCAAAAAAATAGTGACGCAACTCGAAGAAAAGCTACTTACTTCGGGAAGAGCGTGGCTACCACTGAAGGAAACCACACGACAAGAAGAAGGAACTTCGTTGTTCTTGCTCAACGAAGTAAAACGGCGGACAAGTTTCTCCAAGTCCTTCAGAGGAAAGCTCGGCACAGACTCTGTCAGAATCTTCGGGACCCGAATACATCCACATGGGATTTTTTTGGGCCTGAAGAGGTTGAATGCGGATGCGCAGAAAGTATGCAATAATTTGCACACCCGAAAATTCTGCCCCATTGGTGTTTCGGAGCTCATGGATGCGGGAGATCAGGGCTTCTGTAGCCGCCTTTTCCTCGACAGTTGCTTCAGCATCCCAAGATCTACGCCTCTGAATTTCCTCGTCAACATCAAAGGGCGGAATGTCGTATTCTTGGTCGATGGAAGATTCATCCTTTATGTAGAGCTACTTTTTGCGCCAACCTTGGACGGAGTAGGCGAATTTGACATCAAAATAGTCGACATTCGAGCGAACGCAGATAACAACGCCACCTACATTGTAGGTGACGTTTTTTCGAGTTGTTGCGCCGGAAATAAAAGATGCGTTTCCAAAGGCCCCAGTGAGGGTGGATGCCAAGGAAACACTCGCAAAGAGTGATAAAGATAGAAATGTGCAGAATGGAGTTGGGGGTCAGCTGAATCCCATAGATGAAAATCAAACCGCGAAGAAATTCATGGAGGGGGACAGAAAGGCCACAGATGAGGAAATCAACGAAGGTTACCCGGAAGTTGATGGGAGGATGCGGAGTGCTCTCATCACCAGGAAAGCGCACGGATTACTTGTCGAACAGGCCAAGCTTCTTCAGCATCTTGTGGTCCTGGGAAGTTATCTTCGAGCGCTCCCATCCGGAGATATTGGCTTGCTCCATGGGTTCGCTGGCGTCAGGGGCGCGGGATGTGCAACGCTTGGTGCGAGACATGTAGCAGGTAGCGAGAGGAGGCAGTATCAGCAAAAACAGTAAGTGCGCGAGGAGCTCAAAGGGACGTCAATAGCGGAGAGAGAGAGAGGAGCAGATGTGCAGCGCAGCGAAGGGGACGAATGAGGATGGAACTGTAAATTTATAGAGAGAAGCTGATCCGCCAAGCCGTTGGATGAAAAGAAGAAGCATTCTAAGCCCTACGTGTGTCCAAAGGGTAAAAAGTTCTTAGCACTGGAAAGTTACTGGGCAGAAGTTACTCCGCACGTGCCTAAAGTTACGGAGGACGTGTGTCCCCCACTTGCGCGACGTGTCGATGGCGCAGAACTTTGGACCCACAACACAGTGAGTTGACAGGAGTCGCGGCTTTCGAAGATGGGTATCGTGGCTATCTCTAGCAGCGACGTCATTCAAGATATTGACAACAAATCTTCGAGTCTTCCAGCAGAGAAACTTCGGGAGCTACTGACATAGGCATCCCCAATGGGCCTGCCGAATAAGGTATCCGAGAATATTTGGAGGCCTACGACCCGAAGCTTTCAAGGCCTAGAAGCCCAATAATTGTCGCTATGGAAGATAGAGCTAGATTAGGAATAAAGAGTCATGTAATTGTACGGGAAGGACTTCGTCTGTCTCCCGGAGTTTGTAACTATTACGACACAAAAGGCCTCGGCTCCACCTCTTATATAAAGGGGAGCCGAGGGAGAAAGAAAGGATCGAATCCATTGTCAACATAACCCTAGTTTTTCATAGTCGAGCAGCTTTTTCGACTGAACCTTCGAGATCTACTTGCCCTCTACTTTCTACGAAAACCCAAGTCTACAATTTGTAGGCATTGACAAGTTAATCCCTTGTCAACCGGATCTTGGTGGTGAGGTGAAATTGGCTTGGTGCTTCGTGACTTCGAACAACGACTTGTATGTGGGGCTGACTGCACATGAGAAGTTCATAATTCTATCTTTTAGGGTGAAAAATCCAATGTCTAGCCTTAATTGGTTGTGCATGGCAATGTTCTTGTTGAAGGCATTGTTTCGAGAGTGAGGACTTTCTTCAGGGTGAAAACCTAAGATCTAGGATCGCGTGGCGACAACGTTTGTGCACTGTTTTCTTCTTGGAGGCGTCGCTTATGGAGAAGCTGATCTTCTGGTGTTGTCTTGGTGGTGCCAGTGTTGTTGTTTCAAGTTTTCGATCTCTGTAGCGGGATCTTTTTTTTTTGTAATTCTTCTTTTTTTTAGCTGTGTGCATCTTTTATGCCATCGGGGCATGATGTTGTTGCAGAGGCTAGGTGTAATTGGTATCTCCGCGATATTAATATATGCTCTTTATCAAAAAAATCTACACTTCTAGTGATAGATTTCGATAACCTAATGCAAAACCTAGCGAAATCTACCCTACCAAGATCACATATCTGCCCTGGTTACTAGCAACCATCGGTGGAGTTGGACAAGGAAGAGGACAACTCAAGGAAAAGGAGGTAGTAGGCTTTCCGCCATTGCCGACTAGAGATGAGCGCACTGTTTATCTGCTCTCTAACTAGAGAATCAATCTCAAAGGAGGGTAATGGAAATTTAGCTTTTCGGAGGTGAGTGGAGGGCAGAAATAGAGGGAGGGTTTTGGTCAGAGGTGAACGAGTTTCTCCTGCTCCTTTTTTGCTGGATCGTGCAAGAAATCTCCATCTCCATGCATGGTCGTAGGTGCTCATGCAACCTTGGCTACCTTTTTTTGCATATGGGAGCAGCCTCGACGGTACCTCCATGGAAACGACCGAATTGACACTTTGACAGCTCCCACGGAACCTAGCTCAGATGTGCTTCAGTTTTGCATTTGGCCAGGCCAAAGAGGAGGACAAACATACAATCACCCAACCTTTGCATCTAGTTGGCCTGGTTGGCATCCTTCCGGGAACTAATCACACCCTAAACCAACGAGGTGGATCTCTTTGCATTTCATTCAGAGAGAAGCTTGGCTCAAATCTTAGTTGGCTAGATCACTACCTCCGTGCTAGACAATGACTATAAGGAAATTAAACCTAGTTAAACTATTTTAATGGCAGGATGGCACATCTTAAAAGAGGTTATCATGTTACATGAAACTATCACTAATATAGATGAGGCAATCGCACACAGCTGAAATGACCCGTCGCACGCGGTTTATTGAAGCATCACAATGCGGAAGTTGGCGATGGTGCGGGATATCACAAACAGTTTCCGTGCTCCTGTGCAAAGGTGGAAGCATCATACACGGTCTAATATAAATCGTTTGCGCCTTTTGTGGTTTTCGCCCAGTTTTTTGTGATAAAATCGTCTACTGCAATAACATATCATACATGGTCCGTTGTTTTTAATGATTTTGACATCACATATATTGGTGTATATTTCTAATCATTTGCATTTATTGATACATCCGCATATGCTTAATTACGGCTGATTGTGGAAACACATTACCAACACATTAGGCTAGTTTCAGCCGATTTACATCAATACGACATCACAAAAAAAGGACAATATATAACCACATACATAGATCGATGCACATCATAGCAAGCATTTATAGAGCACTGCGTGATGGACTACTGCTAGCTAACAGAATGGGATGCAACGGAATAGAGATAAACTCTGATTGCTATATGATGTAATCGAAGTCATGAGAAATGGTGGCAATTCTTTTGGTCCATTGGGGGCGATATACGAGGAATATACTCTCCTAAACCGTAACTATACTGAGATAGTGAGATAGTTTTTTACCACTATCCTAGGGAAGCAAATGTGACAGGCACATATATTAGCTAGTCGATCAGAGGGTACTTAATCGGTTGTTTGGATCAAAAAGCCTCCCGATTTCATTACCTGTGTGTACTAGCAAAATGTATCAGTGATAGCAAATTAATAAAGCATGCCATATTGGCTTTCCCTCAAAGGATAGCAAGCATTTCTTGAGAGTGGGTCAGTTTTTACATGACAACAAACGTATACGCTATAATAACGTCCAGCCAACAAATAACCTTCTAGCTGCGGGGCGTATGTAGAAATCCAGCTCCTTTAGGAAAGACATGCTTGACGGTTGTGTGTCTTTCTACGCTCACTCCAACCTGTCTACTTCCTTCGTTTCTGAAGAAAAAAAAACTTCGCATTTAAGATATATTTGAATCTATAACTAAAATATATCTATATACCTTTGTATCTAAATAAATTTGAGAAGCTTTTCTAAAGACCAAGGGAGTATAAGAAAACCACCGATTCGGCCATTCTTTCCAAGCTAAATTTCAAACAAACGAACCATGTTATACATTTTTAAACAGAAGGCTCGACGACCCCGACTTTGAATTAACAAAGCCATCAACCGGCCAGGCGTACAACGATACAACGAAACAACCGAAGGAAAGAAAAAGAAAACAAAACTGGGGTTACCAGCTAACGATACAAGCACAAGTGATGCAAAGCTATAGCCTAAACCAAGATACAATGGCGCCCGAGACTACAGCTAAACATCGGCAGCTCGGCTGGAACTTCAAGCAACGAGCCGCCACTCCATGGAGCCGCACCAAACTGAATCGGCACAAGGCCGCCATGCAGAGGACCACCATCACCGAGGGAGCTGGCTAACGGCGCAAGTGAGCATACGAGCCTCCAGAGTTCAAAGGGGGAAGAACTTCACGACAACGCCTCCATCAAGGGGAACGGCGCTCACGAGCGTCGCTGTTATCGGCACAGGGGAGCCGTGCAATGCTTTCGCGGAAGTCTTAACCCCACCCCAAGGAAAGCCAAAGGCTTTGCACCTGCCATCAGGACAGCCACCGGCTGTTTAGAACCACCGTTGTCCCCCGGTGCCACGACTCACTCTCCGGCAGCCACCCTAGGCACGAGAGAGGCCGCGCAAACCGGAGGAACACCGTCTATATGAAGCCAGCGACAGCAAGACGCAGGGCATCGACTAGAGGTATCCCGAGGAGGACCTCGGAGAGAACACAAGTCAGCAGGACGTGTGTCATGGCCACCCTCCAACAAGGTGAACGACATCCAAAGACGTCGTCGTGGCCGGCAATGGCCGTAGCCTTGCGGTGCTTTCGCGGACACACCGTCGCGCACGCAAGCGTCCCTGCAGGCCAAACCTCGCGGACCAACCAGTCCTTCAGGCGCAACTCCGGAACGCATCGTCCCCACGAGCGTCACGACTGGCCGGGGAATCAAGCTACTTGTGACTCCGATGAAGCGCCGCCCACACAGCCATCAAACCCAGATTCTATCAAGCGGAGCAATCCCGAGAGAACCGTGCAAGATGACCCAGTCCCCTGCCAATGGACATCTGCAGCTAGAACAGGGCTTCGGGCCGCGCCGGTCGCCGAAGCAGCCCCAGCGCCGGCCACTAGCACAGCTAGCCAGGGAGGAGACCGCACCCAGTAGCTCCAGCCGCATCTGGCCCTCCAACCCGCGAAGGCCCAGATGGGGCTAGACCTAGGCCCGCCGGCCCAGATCTGGGCCCGCTGCCGCCACCCCTGGCCACGGCCGCCCCGGTGTCAAGGTTGCGCCAGCACCGGCTGGGCCGCCTTGCCGCGCCGCCACCAAGCCGGGATCCGGTGGCACGCCGCGCGCCGGCCGGAGGGGGAGGGGCGCCGACGCCGTTGCAGACCGCCCCGCGAGGCCCGCAGCAGCTCGCGCAGAGAAGAGCCACCGCCGCCGGCACCGTGCGGGCTTTGCCCGGCGGCTCGCGCCGGCGGCGGCAGCGGGGAGGGGCGGGGGAGGAGGAGGGGTCGCCCCTGTCGCCGCGGGGGCGACGCGGAGCGACTACGGGAACCATGTTATACATAACTGCCAGTGTGCTGCAACCAGCCACACAATTTAGCCTGCATGAAAGTCTTGCGAGCAACCGAATTGGCCCGATATTGGTATAACTGCTCTAGCCTGTGTTGGGCAGACGGTCTCTGCATTCTCTTCTCCTAGCCCATCTAAATCATCTCTTGTCACTTGCCTGCTACTTCAGCCTGCGTGCCACTGTTTTGGTACCCTGTTTCCGTTCAATCCTCCTCTCTCAAAATTCTCTTTCTTCATCTTATATGATGATGCTTTGCTAAGTGTCCCAAAAAATCAGCAAATATTTTGAATCGGCAAACTTGATTACAAAAAGATCAATTTTCAAAGAAACAAATCCGCAACACAACTGAATCGACCCTTCTCTTGTTTCACTCCAAATTCCAGTTATCCAAATCCCTGACAGTGACATATCAAAATGCCCTAGCTTTTCGCAGCTGCTTTTTTTGATATAATGGTTAGCATGGTGCCATTACACTATGGCATTTAAGGTTTCTATATGAATCCACCAGTTTCAAAGACAAACATCATAAAGTTTTTCTTCCAGTCAGAAAAAACCTTATTCGATCCATGAGGAATTCATCTGTAATTTGATGTCCGAGGGACTAATCCATGGACAGATCAGATCGATGACAAGTAAAAAAAGATGGGTCTAAGTTTGGGTCTAATCATCTGACACAGGTTTTGCATTCTGCAAAGCTATACATCAGTCTACTTGATGACCTCAAAAAATAAAACTTCAGGCTGGAGCTTGCAGTCCCTGAAACGTTCTAGCAAATGCTCCCAAGTATCTTCTGTCTGCATGGAGAATGTTCATATCAACAAATCGAGAAGTTCAGAATCAAATGGCCAAAAAGAAAGTATGCAGGGCATGTATGAGCCAGTCCCTTACCTCGACAGTCTCAAAGTCATGTATGAGCCACCTGTCCTTGTCGCGAGCAAAGCAGACATAGCGCTCATCAACATTGCAAATCTGTAAGAGTTTGGATTTCAAGGTGACATAAGATGAATGCTAACTTGCATCGTATTTGCAAAGAATGTTGCAGAATAATAAGCAAGAAAATTAGGTAACTAGTGCATCAAACAAACCTTGCATAGGCCTGAAGTAAAACTGAAAGCAGCAGGAGAGTGACAGCAGTAAAAGGTTAATCCAGCCACTCCTATCAGATATTTAGATATGATTTGCAGGAATGTTGTGCAACCACCCCATGTGATTCGATGAGACCATTTTCTATTAGATATGAATGCAAGGGAAATAATGCAAAATATGCTTGTGAGAGCAGCAGAGGTGACAAGGTCCAACCAGGTTACATACATATCATTTTTTTTTCAAACCATGTAAGAGACTTGCATGTAGTAATATAGAAGAGGGAAAAGCACCGAAGTGGTTGAAGTCTTACAGAAGAACAAAGACTGCAAGGAGGCCACGACCACAAACTGGAAAGGCAACGACCACAAAAAACTAAACAGAAAAACAACAGGAACTAGAGACAAACACTAACATCACTAAAAAACCCACAACACGACCTAGCCCTACATATGATATTTATCCAAAATTTTGATATCAGTGACATACACAGTAAAACATATGCCATAGAAAGGACCATCTGATAACATGCAAATATCCCGTGAAGACTATATAATATGACCAACTCAGGTACTATGAATCATAGTTTAAACCGTTATCCACTTATTTTGATGAGCAGAAAAGGCCTTATCAAGGTAACCTAGTCAGGCTGAAACGTAACTGTGCCATTCACTAGTACCATGGTCCATTTTATTACATAAAAATGGGAACCTTGTTCTTAGAGTAATACCCACTTAGCCTCTTTCAGCTTGTGCCTACATATAACATCGATGTTGATAATTATGATACATCAGGCACATATCAAAGTTAACAAAGAATCCAACACCAGTTATGGAAGAAGTAATAAATAGCAACACAACTTATAAACTCCCGGGTCAATGGATATCAACCAATGTCGAATAGGTCATTGCTTTCTCCTCCTTTTTGCTCAAAAAATAGAAGTAATTTGTTCTGTTCCATTAACAACTTAAGTTAGGAAAATAGAATAATTGAGTGTAGACATACCATGGATGTGACACTATACATAGTTCCAGAATGAGCACTTTTGCAAAAGAATTCAATGTCAAGGGGGGATGTGATGTTGGCCAGGACTTCAGAGAGTGTGTCCGGGCTTTCATTGTTACCAAGCCACTTCAAAACTGCAGAATAATAGAAAAATGAATCAACATAATGAATATCTTTGGTATAAACTACTGCAAGACGATCATGAATTCAGAAACAGCCTCTTGAACCAGTACAACCAGAAATTTCTACTTACATTAACATGAAAACACATATATGATACTCCGTATATCTTTCTATTGGTCATTCTGATGGGACATGTTTCTACTATTTTTTAAAATCAATTTTGAGGACAATAAGTCGTATCACACTCATCATTGTACATTTGCAGCATTGTTGGGTTTCCAGATATGATGTGTTGAAGAAACTGGTTAGACTTATTTGTCTCAAATGCCATTTTATGTTTTGAGAAAAAGGGCCACAGAACTGCAACTAATTGTTTGGGAGAAGCAGCCTTACCTATTGTAAAGAAGTGTGGTGCGTTTGAAAGAAAGAGATCAATCTTCTGCGGAATTCCACAATTCTCGCAACTGTTCTCCTTATAGAACTGTTCATCCAATATAACTGGAAGCTCTGCAAAGGACTTGATCTGCACAAGGATGATCAGAATCTCTAGTCAACATTTCCTACTTGCTAGAATACTCTTGAAGCATATATCCACCAATACAAGGTTGTGGCTAGACAGAAAATCTACTGCATACAGCATACCTTTGTTGTTTGAAGTGAACCAGCATCAAGTATATGGAAAAGTGCAGTATAAGGGTATTCACCAGAACACTCCCCACACTTGCAACTCATTTCCACATTAAATGTTATCCCAAAAAGATTATGTGTTGGGCATATGCAATCTCCACACGTGATTGGGTTCACCACATGTTTCTCGGTCTCCTTTCTTAAACTAAAACGTGAACAAGTTTCTGACATATGCAATCCAATGAGAATTGTGGCCACAATCTCAGAGGCAAAAAAATTCCCAACCTGCAACTGGAAATTGATTCACAAGGTTACCTTGTGAAGACACAAAATATGTGTGCGCAGTTAAATACAACTGAAGCAGAAAGCATATGCTTTTAGTTCGATACTTGACACACTAGAGAACAAACAACAACAATGACTGGCAGAGCTTAGAAACCAAAGAATATAACACCACATACCTAAATTTGCTCATTCTAGTGCATATACATGGTATCAATATTCAGCATCCATACAGAGCAAATAACAAGAAACAAGTAATTCTGATATGAACTATAAGAGTGTTTCCTTCCATGAAGTGGAACAAAACCACACCTATATATATTGTTGAAAAAAATATATATATATATGTAAATATAGAATAGTTTGAAGGTAACATCAGAACCAAACCGGACCACAGACTCTACTTTCACGTGATAAACTAACATTTAATAACTTTTTGTTCAACAGAATGATCCTGGTATATACCTTTTCAGAAAAAAGGGTGCAATCTACTCTGCAGAGAAGGGTCTTCATGTAAGTCAGAACAACATCCTCTAGGTGGTAGTCATTTTTCTCCCAAGAAATGAAAATTTCATATAATTGCTGAGCAATACAGATATTCTCAGCAGACGGGATCCATGCAAGTGGCTCAGTTAGAAACTTATCTCTGAAATGCCTCAGATTGCACAATGACTGCATGCAAACATAGGAAATTATAAGCTGATGGATAAAAAAAATCAAATGATTAAATGCGAGTTTCTCTTACCCGTATGATTAGACTCAAGATAGACAGGCCTTTATCAGCATTGTTCTTGTTGAAAGCATTAAGACTTCGTTGACAGCTGGAGGTGCTTGCCATTTCCTTGATAGATTGGCTAGATGTTCCTATATTATCTATGAGATTGTAAGAAGTATCTGTGAGATTAAAGAACATATTTCATATTCGTAAAAATGAGAGCATATAATTTGGAAAATAGGAACATATTTGAGCATGGAGGTTAGACTGAATGGTAATTTTCCTTTGGCACTAAGTGCAAAGTGGCCCATACGAAAACCTCCTATGGTTTCAAATTCTCCATATCTAATAATCTCAAATAGATGATCCCAAAGGATTGGAATCCTATAAAATTCACCTTTGTTTTCTAGTTCCACCTCTGCAATTCTTGCAGCACAGTTCATCCCGCTTTCGTGAACGTCAAGTGTTGGATCCGAAGATCTTTGGTCTACCATGGTCTCAGAATTGCTATCTACAATATGAACCTCACTGCACAATTAGTGAAACCTGTGAGCTTCCTTGCACAGTTGAGAAAAAGGAGGGCCATTAAACAAACAAGTTGCATTTTGTGTAGTATGTATCGGATGAAAAGCTTGAGAAGAACATGACTAAACTCTAAATAAGTAGTTTCTGTTGTTGAGACTCACTAGTTCCCATTCATCAGTTACAGTATCATATTTTTTCTCATACAGAGGTCAACCATTAGATACCAAAGAGGTTTATTGAAAGCATAGATGAATATCCCAGTTAGTGATACTGTCTACAGCATCTAATGTGGAGACGTTCAAAATAAGACATCTAGTGTGGTGATAGTCACTGCAGAGCCAAGTACAAAAATAACCAGCTATACAGAAAGAGTAAACCTGACATACAATAATATTAAGAGTTTGCATGTTTTCTACCTTTCTTCACGTTTTTCGCCATCCTTAAGTGTCTCGTCTGAGCATGATGGCTGTACACAATTCCACCACGTTAGTGCTTCAGCTTTAAGCATATAACTTGAAACATTAACACGTTTTAGGAATCGTTCCACAGAAATAGTTTCAGTAAGGTAAACAAAACGACCTGTATGTTTTCTGCCTGTGTGTCGTCACCACTTTGATGGTCAGTATTGTTGGCGTGTGAGGGCTCTGAGCCATGTTCCACAGAAACAATCCTGCCAGGGGAAACAGGAACTTTGCCGAATACAATGTTGATACTGGCACAACCAATAATCCTACCAAGATCCTTGGTGGAAAGATCAATCACTTTTTTCATTTGTATCTGCAAAGGTGGTTATCATACAACACGATATGAGCAGTTGAGAAAACAAATGTATATAACTAGAGAAACCAATCATTTCAGATGTTAACAGACCCATTGGAACGATCTCGCAAGGGGAAGGATGATTTCACGATAATCGAGAGCAGAAGTTTCGAGGAACTCAAGCCACAAGTTCTGGATTGCAAAACGAAACTCCTCAAACTGCAATTTGCAAGCAAGTGAATCATTACTCAGATATGGAATAAGGAAGAATGCTAAACTGAAACCATGTCATGTAAAAGTGTTAGGAGGACCTCAGTGCTATCTTCAGGCAACATCCTCAGCTCCTCCTTAATGTCCTCAAGGATCTTCGCTCCTTCTCTGCATTTCCTTTGTCGCATTTCAGCAAGGGGTTCTGCTTGGATTCCAATAGATGGTGAAAGGAGCAAGGATTCAAAAATATCTTGCACCCTTGGTAAGTGGAAGATGTCATGCTGGTCTGAATCTTGACTGAGAGTTACCCCATCCAACAAGTAATCATGCTTTGGTGTATCTTCATAGATATCTGGACCTAAAATTGACAGCAGCTTCTTCCAGAGCTCGTCTCGGTGCTTGCTGCTCATGTGTTGCCAGAGCGATTGCGCGTTCACAAACTTCTTGCCATCACAACGGACATTGGGGCAAACCAAGAAACTCCATGAACCCTGCTGCTTGCGAAAGCGCAGTGCATCAGATATGGTCTTGGCTGCGGACTTGTCGATTCTATCGTAGTGCCCCTGCAGCGTGTCAACCCTCACTGATAAGACCCTGTCAACCCTCCCTGATCTGGCCCTGTCAACCATGTCGCGGTCTTGCGTGGCTTTGATAGAGCACCAGCATACGGCAGCCGCAACTACGATCTGCTTGAGCAAGACACGGAGCTGCTTCTTGACAGAAGACACTCTGGCATCGCAGTCCGCGCCAGGAACAGTCACAGCAGGAGGAATGTCCTCCGAATTGGGGTCAGTCGGGTCCTGGATGCAAAGTGCTCGGCGGCACTCCCTCTCCGACCCATCAAACTCGTCCAGGGCGAACAGTACCTTGGCGTGGAACAAGGCGATCAGGACGGAGTCGGCGAAGTTGCCCGCCGCTTCAGAGGTCAGGGCGAGAGCGCGGCGCAGGAGCCGCCTCCTGTCGGCCGCCAGGTCGAGGGCAGGGACTCGTTCCAGCTCGGTGTAGACGCGGAGCAAGCGGGCGCGTACCGAGTACGGGAACCTCTCGGCGAGACGCTTCGCGCGCGCTCGCACCTGATCGGCAGCGGGGGCGTCCCCGCCGAGCAGCTCCCCGGCCTCTCGGGGCACGATTATGTTGTCGATGATGGCCGTTACTTCCCGCAGCACGGCGCCGGCCTGGCCCAGAGCGTCGCGCATCCTCGCCCTGGGGTTGTGGCCGCCGACCTCGACGTGGTGGTCCGCCGGATCAGCGTAGATGGTGCCGGGGTTGAAGACGCGGAACAGCTCCGCCTGCGCGTCGGAGAGGCGGCGGTTGGCGGCGAGCGCCTCGGCGTGGGCGATGGCGGTCGTGGCGCAGTTGGGCGCGTTCCGGGCAGCGGCGGAGAAGGCGGCGAGGGCGGCGCGGTAGTGGTGCGACGCGGACGCGGACGCGGATACGGTGGTGGCCATTTCGTTCCAGGGAACGGCCGAGGCGTGGACGTGGAGGGTGCCGACGAGGTTGAGAGCGAGCGCGGAGCGCGGGTTCGCGGCGGCGAGCTCGTTGGCGCAGGCGAGCGCGAGGTCGTGCTGGCCTGCATTGTGGAGCTCTAGCGCCCACAGGGCCAGCTTGTGGATGGGGTTGGCCATCGCAAGGGCGGGGCGCGAGGAGAAGGGGAGCGGCGCGCGAGGTGCTCGTGGAAATGCCGCAAAGCAGATTTGGCCGGCGGTGGGTGCGAGACGGCGGCGACCTAGGGTTTGGGCGGAGGAGGAGGCGAGGGCGAGGTGCTGCGGAAGCGGGAGATTGGAAATGAAATGAGGATGCGGCGGTGCTTGGTTGCTTGGTGAGGCACGCGTGCTGGGGAAGGAGGAGGTACTTATAGTGGCGTAGGATGGAAGCACGCGTGCTGGGAAGGAGAACTAGCAACAGAGGTGGAACTTGGAAGACCAACAAGAGACAAGCGTGCGATACTCGGGGGGAAACGGGAGGTTGGCTCTAAAAATGGTCATACAATCCTGTATATTGCGAATTTTCAGTATGTTGGAACAAAAATGGGGAACCGAATTATGATGTTTCAGACCATCTCCAACTGAAGACCGGACCGCATATTGTGTCCGTTGGTGTTCACGCGGTCTAAAGACATCTCCAGTAGCCCCACGCATTTTAGACAAGATTTATGTTCGTTTTGATCAGTTTACGTTGGGTAAGGACACTAAAATCGACCGCTCAGCACCTTTTGTCCGTTTTGATCGGGGTCAGCCCCAGCAGCCTACCGTAATTTGTTTTTGCAACTTTTCGTTGTAGGAAAGCACAATTTACATCGATTTGAAAAGATAGAACAACCATTGAAAACTAAAACGGGCTGAGCCCTAGGATTTATTCTACTGGTCGTCGTTGTAGTTGTACGTTATGTCCGCGAACGTCATCGCTATATTGTTTCCAGAATAATTGAATTGTATTTTATATACCCTAATTTTCATTTAAATTTAAACGTTGTTAGCTTAAAAGTAATTCGATATATGGCTGCATACCAAAATAATTCCTTATATGCTGGATTTGGCCAGCCTACCTTGTCCCCCACTATGCACACTCCACTTGGTAGCAACAGCGAAGCTTCAACGATAATCCTAGACCGGCCAAGATGTTGCAGTGCAAGGTTTTTTTCAGAATAGGGAGCCTAGCTTGGTAGGCCGGCCCAGCAAGAGGAAAAAAGGAATGCCAAAATCATGGGCGGGTCACGGCCCAGTTAGGCCCAAATGTAGCTTCGCCCCTGCTTGGTAGCCACTTCACAAAAAACACCGTTTGGCCACTAATATAGGAAAATGACACATTTTCGTGTGCCAAAAAATATAATAGTTTGTTATAGGCAACGTAAAGATGCAAAACTGTGTAGAAGATGAGTTCATGATTCAAAAGTTTGCCATGTCTGGTTTGTAAAGTTGTTGGGATGCAAATATTCACCCCTCTGCAAAAGATGGGGTCAAAGTTCGAAAGTTTGCTATGAAAGTTGCACTTACCAAGCTTAATTTGGGTAGAAAGCCAAGTGAACTCATACTTCGTGCCAAAATTTATGAAATGATTCTTCTACAAAAGCTCGGTACTCCATGTTTGATATTTTCCTACGGCATCTCCCTGTATTTTTCCAAAAAATATTTGAATATGCATGGATTTTGTTATATGAGAACACATATGTTTTGTTGAATATTTATTTTTGTTAAATGTGTTTCTAAAGATGCACAAATTCTTGCATAAAGTATATAGAGGACATTTTTCTACAAATTTTTATATTATACATAATTTTCTGAGAGAAAATGACATAGCTATGCAACTTAGAAGGTTAAATCATTTTTAGAAATATATTAAAACAAATACTTTTTGTACCACAGGACCCTGCTAGTCACCTATACTTATACAGCCACATCAACAAACCAGCCCACCCATTTCCCCTTATTTTCTAGTTTTCTAGGCCATGGGACCCGCATGTCAGGTCGTTCGTCCCTAGTCGTTTCTTGCCCAAAAAGGGCTAGGGGCCATGGGAGGCCGATGTTGGGCGCTCTAACGACATCTCTAGGTGGGACCGTTGACAGTGGTAGCGGCTCCAAGGTCTCCCGTAGCGTCTGCCTGAGCCAGCTCAGAGGCGGCACAACAAAGACAACAACCCTGATGGAGGCGGCAGAGCCGCAGAGGACGATCGCCCCAGGCGCATCGCCGAACCTCGTCAATGACTGGAGCGCGCGACCGGGGCAGTGACGGATGGAGCGCGAGGGGTGCCGCCAATGCAATTTCAAAAAAATGTGGAAAAAAACAAAGGAAGTGGAGGGGCAAATCGTGAAATCCTAAACCTGGCCCACTTTTTTTTAGTTACGTAAGTTTTTTTTAAAATACATTAGAATGGCCCCGTAGACAATTGTTATCTGAAATCTGCAAATGAGAGAAATACAACGATGGTCACTAGATTGAATCTTATTGTGCCCGGCCTTGGTCACCGTACGCTGGCTAAACGCGTTTAGGGTCACTGATTACACGCGCATGTGTCGTAGGCGGTCGCTGAGAACTGAGTTCCAGCTCAGTGGCAAGGCAAGGCGAGTGCGCAGCCAGCCCACCCGGGTTCGAATCCCCATCACGCGGTAATTTCGCGGGAGGGGCGAACTTTAAACGGGTTATCATCCTAGCGTCCATCCGCGGGGAGAGTCTCATTTCTACCTAACAACGTATAGCCAAGGGAGGGATCATTCCCCCGTTGGTCAACGTGTCGTAGGCGGTCGCCAACACTCGTAGATCCCCCTATTTGTTGACCCCATACGTCAGGTATTTCACTTTGCAAGAAGAAAAAACCTATCTAGTTTTCCTTCCACACACAAAGGTCTCTTGTCAATTAAAAAGTGGGTGTGACTATTTCTTAGTTGATTGGAAACTAACTTCGTTCTCACACATCATTAAATCTTAATTGCAACTCATGTTGCGAATACGAAGCACGAAACTAATGGCCTGGATAATTTTTCGTAGTTGCAACTGAAAAAATCATATTGCAGCTTTATTTGCAACTGAAAAACTCAGTTGCAGCTAACCTTGCAACTCATACGCACGAATCATGATGCAATTCTCATAAATTTTCTCTGATTAGTTCTAGAGATATATATGTATATATACGTATATAGAAGTAGCTATTGGTAAAAATAAGAATCATGGTATATAGTTTGGTCGATCAATAGAAATAAATATTTCAGACGTCTCCGCCAAGATTTTAGACCATGGATTTTTCAAATGTAAATATTATTTACTTTATTATTGTATTACCTTTTTTTTTTGCCGAATACTAATATGTTTTAAGTCTTCAGTGTATGAGGGCGATTGTTAAGGGGCAGAATATCAATCATGCTAAAACTTTAAGTAATATATAAAAATTTAGCGTAAATAGATATCTTTAAGAATTTTTCGACAGTAGGGGGCCATTGCCCCCCTCCCATCCTAAGAAAACTTCGGTAAGGTGAACAAGGAGACCTTCGTGTTGTTTCGCCCTAGGCCCCCGGAAATCTATGGACCGGCCCTGATGCCACCGGTCGGAATGGAGTAACTACGCGAGGTTGCCGTTGCCGAGAACGCCAACTTCTTCACAGCGAAGGCGACTAGTAGGAAAAGCCTCATCAGTGGCGCACCAAAAATAGATTCTGTGGCGCATGGGAGGTGCGCCACAGAAACGTCGCCACAAAAATAAGGTTTCTGTGGCGCACCTGCCCATGCGCCACGGAATTAAGGTTTCGTGGCGCACATGTTCTTAGGTGCGCCACGTGAAAGCGTGCGCCACGAATTGGTTTTCGGTGCGCCTACGGAATTTGCTTGTATTATACACGATTTTGTGCTGCTCGCTATACACATGCAGTTTATAGACAGCAATATACGGATATACAGAGTTATATACGACAACATTCAGATATAATATAAATATCATGTACATTGCACGGATATAACATAGACATCATCATCACATTACTTAGAGCCCGATCGAGATACATATATAGTGGCAAGTGTCAAATGTTTTGCATACAACTCTTAATTCATACAAAATTCACAATTTCGAGATACAAAGTAGTCTTCATCCGGTTCCTCCTTTGCTCCCTCATCTCTACCCACCAGGCTCGCTTGCATCGTGGTCCTTCATCCAGTTCCTACTATGATGAAAATGGAAGAAAGTGAGACCAACAAGTCCGATGCACAAGAGAAATGGAATAAATGCCTCATACATTGTTGGTCAACACAAATATTAACATTCAGGGACGGTGTAAGTGAGACCAAGTCCGATGCACAAGAGATTGATATTTGTGCTATCTTACCAGGCTCACTTACGCCGCCCCCGAGTGTACGGTGACCAAACATTTTAATTATCAGCATTTTGAAAATCTCAAAGAAAATGGAATGACAAAATGGAATAAGTGCCTCATACATTGTTGGTCAACACAAATACTATGGTCAAAAACCATAGTTGCAGTATACACCGCAATATACTTTGCAGAAGGGCCCCCTTTCCCCGGCCGCCGTTCCATGAACGGGTGCTTGACGACACAACGAAGCCGATCTGCCTCTCCGGCGCAGAACCACGGCAGTCCCTCGCCGTCCAGTAAACGAGTCCTTGATGCAAAGACCGTGCCGGCCTGCCTAGCATTATGCCGGGCCGTGTTGCCGCGCTTCAGCCCGTGTGTCCGCGCCACGCATCGTTCGCCTTCTTGCCCGGTGAACCAATAGGCGGATCGTTGGAACAGGAAACCGATGACGGCCGGTCGCAAGATTAAATTGCGATCGGCCGTCATCGGCTTCCTTATTCCAACGATTAGTCTTCGTTCACCGGGCAAAAGGCGAAGAGTGCAGGGCGCTCGAGACACGGCCCGAGCACGGCAACAGGGGTCGGTATGATGCTAGGGAGGCCGACACCGTCTTTGCATTAAGGACTCGTTCACGCATCGGACGGCGAGAGAAGAAAAGTGGTGATGCACCGGAGAGGCAGAGTCGGCGTTGTTGTCTCGTCAAAGACTCGTTCACGGAACGGCGGCCGGGGAAAGGGGGGCCCGTCTACAAAGTATATTGCGGCGTATAGGTGACCAAACATTCTAATCATCGGCACTAAAATGGAAGAAAGAGCCAAGTGGTATCTCCACTAGATATCATATGCCTCATACTTTCTTGGTCGAAAGAAATATTAACATTCCGGGATGGGGTCAGTGAGGCCAGGTAGAATGCACAAGAGACTGATATTTGTGCCATCGCACCGAGCTCACCGGCCCCACCCCGCAGTGTACAAGTGACCAAACAATTTAATCATCGGCACTAAAATGGAAGAAAGGCCAATGCAATTAAGAAGTAGCTAGTATGAACTAAATGGAATGCCTCATACTTTGTCGGTCAAAACAAATATTAACATTCAGGGATGGAGTAAGCGAGGCTAGGTAGGATGCACAAGAGATTGATATTTGTGCCATCACACCAGGCTCGCTTGCTCCACCCCTGAGTGTACAAGTGACCAAACATTCTAATCATCGGCCAATGCAATTAAGAAGTGCCAACTCAAATAATAGACAACTGAATAGTATGAACTAAATGAAATGCCTCATACTTTGTTGGTCGAAACAAATATTAACATCTAGGGATGGAGTAAGTGAGGCCATGTAGGATGCACAAGATATTGATATTTGTGCCATCACACCAGGCTCACTTGCTCCACCCCCGAGTGTACGAGTGATCGACCAACCATCTAATCATCGGCAAGTACAAAAACACCAACAAACCAGCAACCATGGTGACATAAGTCAAGATGCTCAAACACACATAGCATTAGAGATGTAAACGGATCGGATCGGATATTTCTATTACCATATCCTTTACCATATTTTTATGACGGATTCGGATCGGAGCGGATAATGGTCGGATGCGGATTCGGATGCGGATTATATCGGATTACGGATATGGAGCGGATTCGGACCGAACTCGGATCGGAAGCGGATTATTAAGCAAATATACACATAAAAATAGAAGTATGCTTTTTTTATGTATAATATGTTTGTAATTATAGGCTATAGCTAAATGTACACACATGTTTGTACAACAAAGCAAATTGCATGCTAATATCATACATATTTTAGCCGATGAACTAACTATATTGTCTAAATATTTAGGGTTGGGCTAATTTTCTCGGATTATCCTCATTGAGGACCTCGGATAATCCGCAAAAAATGGCGGATAATCCGTATCCGTCGGATAGTATCAATACCATATCCTCTACCGTATCCGTCGGATATCCGCTTGAGCACTACATCCGCATCCATATCCGGCGGATTTCTAAAAATGCATACCATATCCTCAAAATGGATACGGATGCGGATTCGGAGCGGAAATTATCCGTACCATTTACAACCCTACATAGCATGCATGGAGCAGATGCTCCAAAGGGATTATTCATCACTTGGTATATAGACCAAGTGATGCTGGCAAAAGAGAGGCCAATCAAGAACCAGTAAATCCAGTAAGTGATAGATATGCCTAAACAAGCAACAACACATAGCATATCCCAGCTAACCAGATGAGACAAGTCTTGGTAGCGAACTGAATCACCTAGCACCACCTAGCCTTTTAAAACCATCAGAAACAGTCATTTTTCTTCAAAGGATACCACAGTGGCATTCATTTACATGATCCCCTACTGTGGATATCTCTATTTTCATCAAAGCCAACAAGAAAAGGATACCACAGTGGCATTCATTTACATGATTCCCTAATGTGAATATCTCTATTTTAGTATACCATCATAAGCATTCCATTTAAATCACACATTTTAGTATCTCGTTCTTATCCAAGTTTTTGCCTCAGCCTTTGCATCATTGGCTGAGCCAAGACATCAAGCATCCGGCCAGGGAGCATTCTTTCTTTTTAGGGAACTCTATGAACTATATGCACATGATCCGAGTAAGCATCCCCACTAATCGAAGCATTATAAGCATAGTAGCATACCATAAGCTCACAAGAATCCATCAAGTAAATCTTCACAAGGATACCACGAGTAGCATAGTAGCATACCATAAGCTCACAAGAATCCATCATTTTCTTCACAAGGATACCACAAGTAGCATACCATAGTAGCATTTCATGCATTTAAATGAACCAGTAGCATCAAAACCAACCAAATGTCCAACTAGCAAGCAATACCAAGTGAGCAATCTAGGCTCCAAATGGAACCTTTGGAGCAGATATATATAGAGCCAATATAGCATGTCACTGCTAGTAGCTGGTGTTCATATAGCATGTCCATTTAGTACCAAGCATAGCACCAATTTAGTACCAAGCATAGCACCAATTAATCAAACAATATAGCAGCATCAAGTAACAAGCATAGCACCAATTAATCAAGCAATATAGCAGACATCAAGTAACAAGCATAGCACCAATTAATCAACTATAGCTCCATCAAGTAACAAGCATAGCACCAATTAATCAAGCAATAGCAGCATGACCTGCACATGACACTTCACTAAAGCCAAAGCTTCAGTAAAGCACTTAATCAAGGCTTTCATGCAGTGCTTGACAGGCAACAACTGCAAGCAATGGGATCATAATTCAATCCATGTGCACATACCAGATAAATGGCATCAATGGGATCATAATTCAATCCATGTAATTAGCCAAGTTATACAGAATAAGAAAAGGGGAGCACAACAGCATTTCATCGAGCACAACAGAGCAAGCACAAAATCACAGCAGCATTTCATCGAGCACTTTGTGCTCGCGCGGGAGAGGAAGAGGGAGGGGAGGGGAGGGAGCTCACCGACGACGACGGCAGTTGTGGAGGAGCTCACCGACGACGATGGGAGGGGTGGAGGTCGCGGCGGCTCCTCTACCTTGACCCGGCGGCGGCTCCTCCACCTTGACGCCGCACCGGCCCCTCCTCCTCCACGCCGCAGCGGCTTGTGCTGCTGGTGGCGGGGATGGGTGGAGCGTGGCGGCATGCGGCCCTCGCGGAGGAAGGCGGCGGCGGCGGCGACGGTGACGGGAGCGCTCGCCATGGAAGGCGGCGGCGCGGGGAGAGGGGAGAGGGGGAGAGAGTGGTATACAGGCGAGGGAGGGGTACGGCCATGATATAGGACACGTTATTTCTGTGGCGTACCTAGGCCAGTGCGCCACAGAACACGTCATTTCTGTGGCGCACCTAGGCCAGTGCGCCACAGAATACGCTATTTCTGTGGCGCACCAAGTGCAATGCGCCGTAGAAAAAGTGAAACCAATGATTGGGCGTGACAGGGTGTGGGCCCCACAAAGTTTTTGTGGCGCAGTGTTCCATGGTGCGCCACAAAATTAAGCTATTTCTGTGGCGCACCTTGCCAGGTGCGCCACAAAATAAATTTCTGTGGCGCATTTTTAATGGTGCGCCACAGAACTAAGCTTCGCCTATAAGGGTTTTCCTACTAGTGCAACCACGATCACTTCGGTCAGAACTCGGGCCAGTTGTGCGTCCATCGCCAGAAGTGGAGCTCGATCGTGAACTTTTGTTCAACTAGCTACTGAAGTGATGAGGTTTTGGAGTAGAGGTGGAACAGTGGTTGGAATCATGGAGGAGAGAGGGATAAATAGAGGAGCAGGCGGAGTTTTACTAGAAAATTTTAGATTAGCTTGACTAAAATCATGACATTTATTATGGATCGGTGAGATTTTGAAAAATCATACAACTGTGTAGATTGGGAACTTTTTGAACTTATGTTGAAATAAAGAGGTTTTGGAAGGATGCCTTAAGTGACGAAATATCCGTATGGAAATCAGATATACCAACTGACCAGCAGTAGGACCATATCCAATGATGTAAGGTCAATAAGATCAACTTTTGCCCCTCCTCTTGCTAAATTATGTCCTCTATGACATCTTGTGATGTCAAGACCAATCGTTTGTTGGCTACGGCTCCAATAATAAAACCATTACCCTCCATGCCAACAATAACCATAGTGTGGTAGTTGCATACCTGCTTGTACCAGTGGCTTGGAGGTACAAATTATACTGCAAATGACTTCATAGAATGACCATTAAGGGAAAACGATAAAATATAGAAACTATTAGTTATTTTTAGAAGTAAAATAATTTTAAAAATAGTTTACAATAACGCATCCCAAGAAAGAACTACCCTAATGATGCTTCTCTTGATTCAATCTTTTAAGCTATGTTCAGATATTTTTGCAATTACTTGATGACTGCATTTTTTATATTAATGGTAAATAAAGACTTCAAATATATTCATTTTACGCACTATAATATGTACATGTTAATGTCATGATAATATTAAATTATAATGAAATGTACAACAAATGATATATGCTTTTCCCAAATAGTAAAGCAATAATTCGCTCATAAACTTAAACTAAGTAGTATTATATCATGATCTCTTAACCAGCCTTTGGGAGCAACCTTTCCTTTCGTTCCTCGATCCTATTAACTTTATGTTTTATATATTCAAATTCTTTTGATTTCGATAGCCCTAAATTATTAGAATTATATTTTAACCAATACCAGTCATATATATCGACTGAGCTAACTTAAAGATATGTACATGCTCATTAATTTGTGTTTCAGGCATATTGCACACAATTCTTAACAAAGTATTAATGCTACGTAAGTGGCATTTTGGCACCCGGGAGCACATATGCTCCCGGTTTTTAAAACTTCGTTTTAAATGCACTTTTAAAATGTTGAAAAATTTGAGCATAAAATTTAGTGGATACATCTCAAAATTCTACTTGTTCACAAACTAGTTCCACAGAAAGCCGACATTTTGAGTGTCATGTGTAAAAAAGATAAATTTTGCTGTAAAAAAGATTGTGTACGAGACGTTTTGTTTGTCTTTTTCACACAAGTCACAAAAAATATCGGTTTTTCACAAGACTTGATATGTGCACGTAAAATGCTGATACGTAAGCGAGATAAATTTTGTTCGAATTTTTTTAACATTTCAAAATATTTTTCCGGTGGCCGGAGCATATGCTCCCATGTGCCGAATTAAATTTCTGTGCTGCGTATGCATAAGTTTCAATAGTTGAAATACTCTAGAACGATGATGCATATAAGTTTCAATAATTCAATAGTTTCAGTATGTTATTGATTAACAAGAGTACATCGCATGGAGCAAAGTTAACTGTAGGTAAATCTGATGTATGCTCATAATCTAATAATTAAAAAGGTTGAGCACCCAAACGTCTTCTGGTTTAAAGTTTACTTTTATTCATCAAACACTATAGACACTTATAAGGGAGCATCTAGAGCTCAGTCAACTGAAATTTAATAAATCTCAGTCGCTGACGTCAGCCATTGTGTATTAGCCAATTTCTTTCATTGGCGTTTCGTGGGATGTGTTAACCTGTGCGTGTTACTTTTTTCGTCTGGATGCACCAGAAGGCCACGGAAGCATTCACAATCACAAATAGTACAAGAAAAAATTGCAAATTGTGTACTCGTATTTTTCGGCAAAAAAAGTTGTTGCAACCATATATGACAATAGAAATATCTTAGTTGCGACCGAAAATGTTTCAGCTGCAACCCACATGTAACTGGTAAAATATTAACCACAACACAGCTGGAAAAAATCTCAGTTGCAACCCACGTGTATCTTTAAAAAAACTCTGTTGCAATCACATGTAACTGGAACACTCTCAGTTGCAACCTACATGCAACTGGAAACATCTTAGTTCCAACCCACGTTGAACAGAAAAAATCTCAGTTACAGCGCACGTGAAACTAGAAAAAATATTCATTACATCCACGCGCAATGAGAAAACCTCAATTGCAACCCACATGTAACTGAAAACATCTCAATTATAGTCCACGTGCAACTAGAAAAAATTATCCGTTACATTCACGTGCAATGAGAAAACCTCAGTTGCAACCCACATGTAAATGGGAAAATCCTTAGTTGCAACTCACATGCAATTAGGAAAATCTCAGTTGCGACCCACATGGAATTGAAAAAATCTCGATTGCAAGTCCTGGAAAAATCTCAGTTGCGACCCACATGCAATAGAAAAAATCTTAGTTGCATCAAATGTGTAATTTCTCATGCTAGCACGAATCTAGACGTAGGCCAAGGATTTTTCTCAGTTGCAATGTTTTTAAATTTTCAACAGCAGGACACACACACACACAAACTAAGTTTTCTTTTGTGCTAAAAGCTACATGCTACAAAGGCATGGCAGAAACATAGCAAATGAAGCCCACGACAAAGCAGCAGCCACATCAGCCCACAAATAAACCAATACCCAGCGGCAGGCCAGACCAATTCATTTTGCGCCAAATGGTAGCCCACCTAACAAAACACAAGCTAATTTGTACAAATCGTAAAAGAGTAATTCCATGGTAAATTAAGTGACTGAGATTTATTAAATCTCAGGCGCCTTAGAACTAGCAATTCCGCACTTATAAATACAAATCCCTATGAATACACTCCTACAAACGGAGACAGACATTCTCTACCCATATGAACATCTCCGAGAGAAAGAGTGCTTCTGTGTTCTCCCGATCTCTGCTCTCCCTCTCAACCACTAAAATTGAAGGGATAAGTTATCCACAGATCTAACCGTTCTCTAGATCAAAGTTTAGAGAGGGTACACCGAAACAAAAACCCAAGTTCAATAAGTTTTAAGATTCACGAAGTCACCACAACGCTGCTAGGTGCTATGGATCAAAACATCGGCTCTAACTAAAAAATACTCCGCGGTTTATAAGACATTGAAGTGTTAGACACAAGGTTTAAAATAGCGTGCTATATGAAATAGCGTCGGCCTCCTTCAAACGCTATGGACGCTATATCGTGCTAATTGTGTGCTATATTTCAAATAGCGTTTTGAAAAAAGATATCAAATATAGTCAAAAATAAAGGATTTCGCTAAAAAGGTTGGATATTTAGTCCAAAAATAACTGAACCATACATATATAACCACATACAACAAATAGATCTCCAATTTTTTAGAAGGCTAACATCAGTATTCCACAAGGTAAAAACATAGTATAAATTCTTTATTAAAAATCATCAACATTAGCGATATTAAGTTCTAATCTAGAAGAGAAATCAACATATTGTAGTTCATTACCATCGAAAAGTGAAAGCAACTTAGCTTGAAAAAATAGCACGCTAACGCTATGAAGTTTTAGCACGATATATCATGCTATTTCACAAATAGCGCCATAGCAAGCAAAAATACTAAAATTTAGCGTATACCCTCCAAATATGCTATTGCGTGGTATTAGCGAAGAAATAGCGCGCTATTTTAAACCTTGGTTAGACATGATGCTTAATTTCCTAACCATCCAACCGGTTCTCACGAAATCCGGAGGTTCGAAAGGCTTATTCCAACACTCATGTACATCAACACAGCATACGTACAAGCACCACGTCTCACGTTGAAGTTACATAAAAAAAACGTCTAGGTTGTTGCATTGTAATCAGGTGGAAACCAGCGTCACCGGCGTCGAATGCGGTAACCTTATCACACCGTCAGGGGAAACTGTTACCAAAACATGCCTCTATTCGCTTGGCGATGACACCATGGGCGACGGGGGCGATGGCGATAACAAGCTGGATGGAGTGGACATGGGCTCATGGAGGACGGTGTTGGAGGAGACAGAGATCGTCTTGCCGTCCAACTGGAGCATCACCGCCCCAAGGACCTCGGTGAGCAACTTCTTGAACTCGGCCTCGTCCACCGGCTTCCCGTCCTCGGCGTTCACCATCTTGAACGCCTCATTCACCACGGCATCCACCTGCGCATTATAAAAGTTTACACACACATAAAACATGTAACATCTGATAACAGTTTCAGTGATGGAAGTGATCTTTCTTTACCTGATCAACAGCTCCATATGGTGGAAGATTCACCGAAGCAGCCATCCTGTCAAAAGCGACACGAATGTACTTCTTCGATGTTCTATCCTTGTGTTCCTTGGGTACGTCTCCCCACATAGAATCCAACAGCTGGAGAAGGAATGCAGCGATGTCTCTCAATTTGCCACTGAACAGTTAAACAGAAATGCTCAAGTAGAATCGTAATGTCAACATACCTTGTCGAATTCGGCCTTGTTCGACAGTATCTTCTTGACGCCAGCCCCATCAAAGGTGTTCTCGCTGTGTGCAACGATCACAGGGCGCTCTTGGAGGCGATGGGCGATGATCCCCAGATACTTCCGGAACTCCTGAAAGAACGCCTCCTGCGACGCTGGCCCGTCAAGCTGATCCGCCGATAGCTGCTGCGTTGCAGGTTCTATGATGTTTTCCACAACCTATCACAGAAACTAGTTTTTCAGACATGAACTGTATATTTGTAGTTGCAAATTTTCTTGTCAAATTGTAAGAAGAGTGAATACCAGAGAGTCGGACGCCGGCGGCATGCCCTGGTCGACGGTGAGCTGTCGAAGGGCAGCTGCCAAGCATTGCCGCAGCGAGGCGTTCCCAGACTGGACTTGCGAGAATATGGCGACCGCCTCCGTCTCGTATGTGGAGCTATCGATGAACTCGTTCAGGTCTTCCCCGTTCATCCTCAGGATCACGATCGGGTCCCTCTGCAGCCCGGCCGCCATGCCGAGCAGTATGTCCGACAGCACGACCTGGAACTCCTGCTTGCTCACCGAGTCTTGCTTCCCCTGGGTGAATTCGTTCAGAACCTGCAGCGCAAATGAATTCCGCGGCATATAAGCAAGCCTCCGTGAGTGCAACTGCAGTTTAGAGTTTTAGGGTGCGTTTGGTTCGTGCCTGTTGCTGCCCTGCCAATATTGGCACGCCAATAATTTGGCGAAGGAATCTGCTGCCCTGGGGTTGCCAAAAATTTGGCAACGATTTGTGAAGGAATCACTACAACGATCATAGGCAGCCAAATAGTTGGAAACAAACCAAACAAGAGACACTTCAATTGGCATGACCAATATTTTGGCAGGGCAAGTTGGGGACACAAACCAAACAGACCCTTAGTTTGCATTTTATCTGTCCCTGTTTTGCATTTTTCAGAAAAATGCAACTCGTTTCAGATTGCACTTTTCTCTAAAATATGTTTAGAATTTTCTCAGGTGACTGAGTCTCGCCCAAGATTTAGCAAAACCGATAAGTATAAAAATGTTGCCCAGAATTTTTTGAACTGGTTTGGAATCGCAATGGAGTGACCGAAAACTAGAGGGGTCCAGAACCACGTGCCTTTTCTGGATCATTCTACGGACAAGAACGGGTCCAAAGAAACAGGGTAGTGCACAGTACAGAACTTTCTACACATAAAAATGCCGGCTACACAGAGCCGTGACTTCTAAGTTCAACTGAAGAACGCGACGTAGCAATATTTTTGTGCACTTTGGCGAACACTGAAGACTATATTTCATTCGAAGCACCTACACAAATTAAGCATCGCCAAGTTCCAGCGACTTGTTGCTAAAATGCTAAGCGACCAAAGTAAAGTAAAACCATGTAAAATCCGCTAGCATATACCTCAGAGTAGATGTGGTCCGCCTGGGCCGACGACCCTCTCGCCGGCAGGCCGATGGCGGCGCCGATGTCCGCGACGGCCGGCTGCAGCTCCCTCACCGACAGCCTCCCGTCGCCGTCGCGGTCGAGGTGCCGGAACTTGTTCTCTACGAACTTGGCGAACTCAACCTTGTTCTCCACCAGCTCGCGGATGTCCGACCCGTCCAGCACCTGCACGGCCTTGCCGCCGTTCCTCCTCGCCTGCTGCTGCTGCTGGCCGCTCGCCATCTTACCTCACGTCGTGCGAGCTCCTTTATACCACGGGAAAAGGAAGAAGACGATCCAAGTTGCAGCAATGGCGGGCAGGTTGCTCGTGATCGAAGACGGTAGCTAGCCAAAGCGATCGATCACGAGCTGAAACTGGTTCTAGCAGCTGAAATTTGTGCCTTTTTCCTGAGTGTGAGTGACGATGGTAGATCAGCTTGCGCTGTACTAGCCGGTCCTGTATTTATACGTCCGTGATGCCTGGCTGACTGCTTCTTGTTGGAATATAGAGGATGCGTTTTCTCCGGTACGCGTGCGATGCCATTGTGCAACGTAGCCGAGGTGCGCGGGCACGTGGGCGGACACGCGGCGAGGCGCAGCATCGCCTTTCGTTTTCTAGCCTCACACCCCTCGGTGCTATTCGTTCTTTACGATCTTGGAGTTTCTCGACATCTGATCTTCAACTTTTCCGAGACACGACTTGATGAAGAGATGACGGGTAGGGTGTCAAGCCAGCGGACTTTTATTCCTGTGTAGTGGAGCGCCGACACGTATCACGGTATATCAGGGGACACTCTCTACTACGCTGTGTACTTGATTTGGCTTTTACGTTTGTACTTTTCTTCCGGTATAGAACTACTACTATTTCATTTCGAGAGTAGGTATAAAACTATTTCAGGTTCTGTTGCCACTTAGGGGATGTTTGTTTGAGCTTATTTTAGCTTTCCATGAAAATAAGCCACGCGATTGAAACAAACAGCCCAACTTCGTCGCTGGCTTTCCAAAAGCCAAAGCAGAGAATGCACTGCGCGACCGAAGCACCTCAGGACGTGCTTCCCGCAGCTTCCCGCAGCTTCAACACTTAACTCTGAACCGTACGTTGCTTTGCCACTGTTATTTCTTATATTTACGGCAAACTGCCATCCCTTGTCCCAGGTCGCTTCCCGCACCACGTTTCGCGCGAGCGAGGAGAAAAAGAAAGTCCCCTAGCACTGCCGCCTGTCCATTTTAAAAAAAAAGGCACTGCTGTCTTCACTCGAATCAATGCTACCAAAGCTGGTTGGAATTACTAGCCTGCGCGTGTCCTGAGTCCCATTCAATAGGAATCAATGCTAGAGAGCTTTAATTTTATGGATGCAATTGTGATATACTCCATCTTAGTTTATAATCAAAGAAACGCTTATACACTTAAATCACAAAATAAATACGGAGTACATGTTCTCGAAACACTGGGGTATTTCAGACAATTCATCTTTAACAGCCAGCCAGCCAGCCAATTTGCCAAACAGTGAAATTTGAAACAAGAGACTTTCGATGCACAAGAGCTTTTTCTACACAAGAACTTTCTCTGCATGACAATAACAACTACGGCCCAAACAAACAGGCCCTTAGTCAAAGCTTTGACTAGCTTTTAGAAAATGCGAAGAAATTATCAGCATTCACCACACCAATTTCTTTCCGAAACCAATTCCCTTTCTGGATGAATAGAGTTAGTCAAAGTTACTCCCTCCGATTCATAATAGGTGCAATGGTTATAGTAGAGATTTAAACTAAAATCACAACACATGTTACGATCAGAGGGAGTGGTGCGGGAGCTCCCCGCCCTCTTGACGAGGTTCCGTAGACAAAACAATATAGTGTTTTTAAACGAAAAAGTAATAATTTTTTAAACAATATTTATTTCAAAAGTCTACCGAACTATTCAATATCCTCAACAACAATATAGTGTTTTTAAACGAAAAAGTAATAATTTTTAAAAAGGGTCTTCGAACCACCTACCAATGACTATAAGCACCCGAGTGAGCCAAAGTTGTGCCGCCGTCCTTGCCCTATCTCATTGGTGTCGGGCAAAGCTTAAAATAGGGAAAGCTTGTTATAGTACACATATGGAAACTTGTCGTGCTAAGATCCTAAAGGATCAACACACATGAGCAGGAACCACCACCAATAAAGAGAAGCGTAGAACAGAGTGAGTGCATATCAAATCCAGGGAGATCCATGAGTGACAAACCTTAACAAGCCATCCGACGGTGCTAGACGCATCACCGAAATGGAGGCTAGCCTGGGAGGAATTTATTTCATCTTTAGGGAGTCTTCACCGCTTCACCTTTCTAAGTAGGACACAGACCCTAAACATGTTGCGGTAAACAACAAAAATCGGAGCCCTCCCGCCGACAAGAACTGGGATCAACCGCGCCTCCATGTCCCTAAGGTCACACGAGGAGAGGTAGATCGGCAGTGGCGTCGGCGGGAGGCTGGGAAACCCTAATTGTGTGTCTCTCTCTCATAGGAGCGAAGGGGTACAACGATGGTAATACAATATGTTTGTCATGGTTTTATTGTTGAGTACGCCATGAGGTGTTCTCAAGGCGGAGAGAGATGGAAAGGCGTGTGTGAGGCATGGAGCGTCCGGAACAGCAAGACATGAGTTACCGAGGTTCAGATCTCATGACGGTGGCAAGATCCTACTTCATTCTAGAATTTTACTGTATAGACAACAAGTGCTCGATTACAATGATGTGATTATCTTCTGCCCTAAGGAATTTTCTTATATAGATATAGTCGCACAGTCCTAGGGTTGCATGGAGAGTCCAAACTAAAATTTGTAGCATAGTCATAGGCTAATAAGTAACTATGTTGTATTGCCCTCTAAAGCCTCGGCTTGCTCAAGATGGTGGCAATCGGACTTAGAGCAACTCTAGCATATCCCTGATAACCCCCAAGTGCGGGGGATCACTGTAGTATAATTCGATAAGTATTTGAGTGTCGAACCCACGAGAAGCTGAAGGTAAACTATATATTATCTAAAGACCTATAACCCACCTATATGGCCTTCTATGCAAAGCTGAGAACTATAGTGTGTGTGTGGTTTCTACTAGGAACTATAAAACTGTAAAGTACTGAAAATAACTAAAAGAAGTAAAACTAGTGCAATTAAAGTAAAGGTAGTGAGGAGAAGTGGAGTAAGGTCAAGTAACTCAAGGGACTAATTATTCGGGAAATTGCTATTTCACTAATATGATTATCACAATTAGTGAAGCTCAGTATAGTCTTTTTTAGTGTTTCTTCTAGAGAGAAACCTTAGATAGGTGCAATTATATACATGAGCAAATACACCCGTAGTGATTGATCTCAAGGCCAATTAAGAGAAAACAAGGTAATTATTAAGACATAAAAGTCCAACCACTTCTGTAAGTTTAAAGGTCCCCATTATAATACCTCGTTGATTAACCATGAACTAATACAACATGTATCTCTAAGACTTGAGGTTCGGTTTCTGTCAAACTCCGGCTATCCCTCATCCTATCAACATGCAACGATGACAACCTTGTACATCCCCAACATATGTGTGCACTAATATGATAGTACAACAAGATCATCATATAAGATAGCATACATTTGTATGCAACCAATAACAAACTATATCACATTTGCCAAGAACAAGTCACTACTTAAACATAGGCATAGAGGTACAAAATATCACGGAAAAGTGATAGATTGCAATATATATCATGTTTGCCAAGAGATCACAAAGGGGTAGATGAGGATGTTGCTTTAGGTGTTGATGAAGATGTTGGTGATGAAGAGCAGCCCGTGGAAGAGATGGTGATGGATGCCGACGTGGTGCCCCTTGTGGAGGGCGACGCCCAAGGGGGGCGTCGCTGCCCTAGGGGGCAGTGGTACCTTGGCCCTCCTTCTTCCTTGGCCATGGTGTTGATCTTTAGGAACTTCTACCCCCTTGGAGGCTGCCAAGAGGGAATAAATTCATGATAAATGTTTGGTCTCCTCCAAAAGTAGGGTTTCCCTTTAATATATAGAGGTTGAGATTCAATCTTGGCCATATGATGGATGCCCCTTTGCTCCAAGGGCTCTTGGGCACATCTAGAACCTTCCTAGGACTCCCATCTATCCTTTATGAGCCCATAAAATCGTGCTTGGCTGAATCCATCAAGTATGGCAAGAGTTTGTGTCAGTCACATCACCAATTTTTGGAATCCTAAAACTGCTTCTGGACCCTTCAGTAATCCAAGCAATTCTGGGGCATACAGACTCCGATTGGGCTGAATGTTATGTCTAAAATGAAGTTCATAAAATTCCCCACAACTTTGTCTATGGAACATTTTCATATGACGTTGTTGACAAGGGATTAACTTGTCAATGCCTACGGATTGTAGACTAGGGTTTAGTTGGAAGTAGAGGGCAAGTAGATCTCGAAGGTTCAGCCGGAAAAGTACTCGACTACTAGAAAACTAGGGTTGCGTTTGACAATAAAATCGATCCTCTCTTCGTCCCTCGACTCCCCCTTATATAGGAGGCGGAGCCGAGGGATTCTTATTATACAAGTTTACAGATTCCGGAAGACTCTTTGAGTTCGACCTGTAAAGTTACAAATCTCTTTGTTCCTAATACAATTATATCTTTCCTTACCAACAAGTAATTGGGCTTCTGAGCTTCGTATTCGTCGACTCGTGGGCCTTCGCATAAACCCCGGGTACCACCTTTGGCAGGCCTATTGGGGATCCTATGTCAGATGTCTTTGGGTCTACCGTGGCGATAATTGAAAAAACTTATGCATGGACATATTCACCATAATGACTAGTTTCTTTCCATATTTGGCCATTTCCTACACAACAAAGTACAAAACAAGAACTTGTGTACTTTTGAAACTAGCAATAGGTTAGTACCAATAAATATAATATAATTGCATGCTAATAATGATTTTGGCACAATAAATTACAAAGTTGATGCATGCATTTTAGATGCATCAATCCCGTAAATTCTAAATTGTAAAATCAATAGTACACACTGAAAATGCAAATACAGACTCAAATTGACGAAGCGGTAAAATAGTACATTCTGGAATATGCCAACAAGAAGCCTACATGCCATAGTTTTTTTTCCTTTTCTTCACTCACCTCCCTCCCCAAGCCTCGACCGGTCCTTCCCCCACCGTGCAGCCAGCCAACCCCGCCGCCTCCTCACATCGGCCGCCACGCCACCCCCATCCCGTGTTGGAACCCCTCCATCGCGCCTCGTCGCTACGCCGTCCTGTCCTGGCCGCCCCGTGCCTTGGCCGCCAAATGACCCCATGGCCGGTGTGGTGACCCTGCATACCACTGCATGTTGTAGTATGCCAGTCGTTGATATAACATTCACGAAGTACCAATCCGCAAATATTACATCCCTCAGAGTAGTACAGCAGAACATAGCAGGTCCATAACTCATTCATTTATTATTACAAGCAACATGTACATATCATCTCGGAGCTCCTCTTGGGTCCTAAGAGGAATACTTCTGGGTTCGAGGCGAACCCGACTCAACTTACAATATAAGAGTCTTACTAGGTTATACATTTATTCTCCTTGAGCAGTTAAGTACTAAGAGTCCGTACTGCTCGGATACTACTACTACTCGGTAGGTCTAAACTTGCTCTCCTCCGGAACCCTCCCCGGTTCCGTAGACTATGAGGTAGTCTACTCCTTCGACACCTCCAGAGAGGTCTGGTTCTTCATAGCCGATGACTTCGGCTCCTTCAGTGGTCGTCGTTGTCCTCCTCCAGCCGATTCGGACAATCTAAGCAGGGGTTTTAAGAGTGGTATGAGTACGAGCGTACTCAACAAGTTCATTATAGAAAAGAGGTGTTTAATGCACTAGCTACGATATCGGACCGTAAAGTCTAATACCAATGCAGGTTTTGATAAACATTTCTTCAAGAGGTTGCTTTTATTCCAAAGAACTATGTCCGTCAGCCTTCACCGGTTTACTAGAAATTCATGGAGTTCCTTTCCGGCAGCGTTCGTAGTTCCAAATCCCGGAACAGGGAGTGACAGGTCACGATTCATTACACTCTGCAGAGGTGTGTTGCTTTACCCATAAGAGATCTTAACCTTGGTGCCAACCGGGCAGGTTTCCCCTCCACACTTCCTTCGGTGTGAGGCCCGGTATAAGGACTAGCCAATCATGTTCCTCCGCTACCTCGCACACCCACCTGTTGTTGCAAATCCGACCTTGGGTCCTCGCCGGGCTATACCACTAGGATATCTTCCGACCTCGACAACTACCAGGTCGCAACCATGGTCCTTCGCCGGCCAATGCAACCCATCACAGACCGCATTACCGTGGGGAATTAGAATGGGATCTCCACCCCACCGCTTGTCCCTCGAGATCAAGTGTCTACGGTAAGCGCATCCGTTGATGTACGAGAGGTGGAAACACTTTTGACTACTCTGTCCCACTCCGGATCTTATGGTTAACACGGGTATTACGGCACAAGAATCACTCGGACGACATTTGTTGTTTAATCCTAGATGGATATAAACCCTTGCAATGGAACCTCCACCATATCAACACAATCCATGGTTCCATTGCCCACCACTTAGTCATATTCATAGTTATGAAAATAGTGGTTTTGCTTTTTATGCAATAGTGATAAGCATAGTATTTTGCAAGTAATTTGATAAAAATACTCAAATGGAATGAGCAAGCGATGAACTTGCCTGAACACTGCAAAGTGTTGCAGTTGGATGGTGTGGACTGACCCTTGTCCTCTGTTGCTGAAAAATAGCATCATTGTCCGATAAGGGCAATGGTTAAAAAAGCAATTATGCATGATTCAGCTTTTAGGGTTGTTCCCCCCCTTCCGGTGTTTTTAATCATTTCATGTGAGAGGTTAATACTAAGAATGATTTATGGATACTCTGTTTAGGGTAAAATACAACCTTGAAATGTTGTCAAGGTGTTTTTAAAGTCCAAAAGCATTTATGGACTTATTTTCATTATTGAAAATATAAGGTGTGATTTAATTGATTATTTTAATCATCAAATTTGGACTTCATCTTGTTTGTCTTCGAAAATTCCTTTTCATATTTTATTATGATAGAGAATTTTATCCTGAGTAGTTTTCATATTTTTAATTATTTTTTAGAGCTATTTATCATTTTCTATGCATTTTCAAAGTTTCTGGTTTAAATGAATTTGTGAAAAGTCTAAAATGCCCCTGGGCCCACTTGTCAGGGTGGCCCAGCGGGTTGAGTCTAACCCGAGCCGCTCCAACCGGCTCGGTCGGACTCAGTCGCTCTCTTCCTCTCCCCTCTCGCGAAACCCTAGCTCTCTCCTCTCCCGTGACGCCGTGGTCGCCTGCGCCGTCGCCGCTTTATTCCGGCCGCCTCCGGCCATCCCCGCCGGCGAGATCGGTCGCAATCGAACGGCCGCACGACGGTGCACCGATCGGTCCACGCCGATCTGTGTTTCTTCGCCGCCACCGCTCGCCCCCAACGCCTCTGCGACACAGCCGTGGTGATTCGCGGCAATTCGTCGCCCGCCGACGAACCTGGCGCCGTGGCGTGGCCGTGTGCCTCGCCGTGGTTGCACTGGAGCCGCTGCGCTCGGCGAACGCCTGGCTTGGCCATGGCTTGGCGCTTCCGTGGCCAGGCTGTGCCGCCGTGCCGCCACGGTGACGCCGTGGTGCTCTGCTCCAGGTATGTTCGCCTTCGTCTTCTTCCTTCTCTCCTTCTCCTCTTTGTCTAGCTCTGGCTACTGGTCTTGCTTCCCCCCGTGGAGATGCTGGCCATGCCATGATGTTGTTGATGTGCCGTGCTAGGGCTTGGCATGCTGCTGCGCTATTGCTGCTGTGCTTGCCATGGATGCACGTATGCTGTTGTGCTGTGTTGCTGCCATGAATCCAAGCTGTTGTGCTGGTGCTATGCGTATGCTGCTGCTGTGCTGCTGTTCTTCACTATAACTTGCTGTTGTAACTCATGAGCTCTTGCTCATGAGCATACTGTGATGCTATGGCTCTATTTAATTGTTCCTGCTGTTGCTATATGACTCCTGCCTCTCCTGTGTGTGCAATTCCTTGCCCCTGGCTTGATCATCATGTATGATCCTTGCACTTTTGCAAGTGCCAGTGCTCCTGGTGTGCTATCTCTTGTGCTTATATTCATGGACATGCTCAATTGAGCCTAGCTGTTGACTTGACAACTCCATCCCTTGATGGAGTGCTTCTGGATACAATTGTAATGCTTTTATTCGCTTATCTGTGATGTAATTGTTCAGGTTATATGGTTGATTTAATTATCTGGTCCATGTATTAATACTCGAATTGATCCTAGCATGTTGTAGCATGCTCTAGCAAGCTTCTGATGATCATATGATCATCGCTTGCTTGTAAAAGCTGCTTGTGCTTATTACTCGTGCCTTGCCGCTCGCTCAATCCGTGATGTGTGTGTGTCACGGACATGTGCCGGTGTGTGCTCGGTGCTTGCTCAAGCGATTCTGTTGTTGCTTGCAATGATCCATTGGATCATCTCGCAAAGCTCGGTGCTTTGATTACTTGTATGATTCACTTATCTATATTGCCTGGATTTACTCGAAATGGATAAGTGATGTGAACTCGCTTGCGGTTGTGATCATTCTATTAATCGTGGCGGGGCTAGATGGATGCCAACACTTGGTTGTGTACCCTAGCCCTCCTTTTGAACCCATCTGGGTGATGATAACTGTGCAAGGCTTAATGGTTTGGGTTGTTTCAGTGGTTGAGGTGACCCTAGCAGTAATCATATACTGCTTTTGGGTGGCTCCCCCCTTGTTGGCTTGATGTGGCTCACTAGATGCTCTCTAGGTGGTCCTTTTGTTGGATTGCCAGTAGCTTTTGATGTTGACAAACAAAAATAGACACAATTTGTCTATCTGTCTGATGGTGTATTGGTCATAGGTGCTAAGTAATTCTGGCTAGCTATATAGGATCATCTCCTTGCTGGATATCTTTGATTATGCCACTGGTTTGGCATAATCAATGTTCCCAGGGTGCCTTCCTATTGGTTTCTCTCTTTTTACTTCTACCCTTTTCTGTTGATGTGATTATGCATATGCTTATTTTATGAGCAAAACCTTGGCTTGCTCATGTTCATCAGTGTATACCTCACTCCAGCTCCTAGAATGAGTTGTTGGTGTAGAGGATTGCTTCTGGTTGGTTTGGTTTGCTTGCCCTACTCCTCCTTGCAGGCTTGTGAATCTTGGTTGGTTTCTGGTGGTTGCTGGAATAGGTGGAGCAGCTCTTGCTGGTCACCTGTTCTAGCTGTTCTTGATATGTTCTTGCTGTTCTTACCCTGATGCTTGTGTCGATGAAATGACTAGGGTTTGGTGACTGAAAAGTTATTATACCCCCTCACAAGGTATTAACTTGCCAATGCCTACAAGTTGTAGACTAGGGTTTCGTTGGATGTAGAGGGCAAGTAGATCTCGAAGGTTTCAGCCGAAAAGTACTCGACGATGTAAAAGTTAGGGTTTGAGAGACAATGATTCGATCCTTTCTTTGTCCCTCGACTCCCCCTTATCTAGGAGGTGGAGCCGAGGGATTCGTGATTCACAAGTTTACAGAGTCCGGGAGGGTTTCTAACCCTTCCCGCAAGATTACAAATAATGCCTCCTATTACAACTCTAGCTTTCCTTAATAATATCTTGGGCTTCCGAATCTTCTTATCCTTCGGGTTGTGGGCCTTCAGTAAACCCCGGATACCTTCTCTGGCAGGCCCATTGGGGATGCCTATGTCAGTAGCCTCCGAGATTTTGCTTGAATCGCAGAATCAGGGAAAATCTCCACCTTTATATTTATTCTACAACTCTGAACTTTACCACATATCTTTGCATACAAATTTCTTTATTGTACAGGGATAATGGTAGTTGGGGCTAGTTCATCCGACGGATCGGTACTAGTTAAGCTGCTCTAGTGGGAATCCGCAAAAACCTACTTCAAAATCACGTCCCCGGACATGATCTCGGGATACCGGTGTAAACTTCGACGAGTGCCGCTTAAGGTCTTACCATTCCGTCGAGTCCCGGTCATATTTATCGGGTACCTAACGCGTCCGTTAGGATTTTTCTTCGTATCCGTTGATACGGAAAAAAGTAGCAAACCGACGTCGAGACGGCGCCACGCCACACGAACGGATCCGGGGTCTTACCTTCGCAAAGTTTTGCGGCATTCGAAATTGTTTGCAACTTTGGCGTTCTGAGAATATATTGTCGAGTGCTTATTCGGCTGTTGGAATAGCACATTTTATCGAGTCGATGTATGACTTATATTGCCTTCCCGATGGGAGTATATATGTAGAGTTATTTGTATAACTCGAAATATACTCATTTCTTTCTTTCTTTCTTTCTTTCTTTCTCTTCTCTTCTTCTTCTTCTTTTTTTTAATAATTTCATCGGGCACGCGAACAGCGTTCCCGATGGGAGTAGCCCCCGAGGCTATGAACAAATGCTTGCGTTTGGTCATAGGCTCTCGCCATTTCTATTTTGTCATATCCGAATGTTTCTTTTTTCCAAAGTAGCCCCCGAGCATTTGAACAAATACTTGTATTTGTTCAAAGGCTCTCGAGCTAAACCATAGTCTTCTGGTGTCGCCGTTCTTGCAAAGCTTCATAGCCGAGAGTTTCTTTTACCAAGGTGACATCACTGCTGATGACAGCCACGACCAATGTATCGGGAAAACGCGAGAACCGCTTATCTCTCTGCCTTGTGGGCCTAGAAATCCTGTCAACTTGACACGTTGTGCAAGTGGGGGACACACTTCCTCCGCTTTTCCTGGCGCACGTACTGTAGCCGCTGTGCTTTCTTGTCTATATGAAATTACTTTTTACCCCTCGTCCACGTGTACAACATTTGTTCCGCAAATTCTTAATCCAACGGCGTGTCCGTTCAACACACCTCTATATAGAGGCATCGTCTTTCTCCTCTAGCCCTTTCGCTCGCGCCGCATCTCTGCTTCTCCTCTGCAAGATTCTCCATTGCTCTCGTTGCTCCAAGCGCCCAGCCATTCGCACACCCTTCGCCACCAAGCTTATTGATGCCACCGCGCGCGCGTCTGACCAGGCACAGTACTCCAGAATCCACCATGGCCGCCGAAGATCTGGAGTGGGAGAGATCCAAAATCTCCGGCCAGGATATGAATCTGCTGAAGAAACTGGGGTTCACCAAGAAGGAGAATGTGTTGCGCTTCCCCAAGGAGGAGAGCTATCCATCGCCTCCCATGGAGTACCGAGTCAGTTTTGTTGACCACCTCATTCGCGGTCTTTCTCCCCCTATCCATGAATTTCTTCGGGGTCTCTCTTTGTCTATGGGCTTCAACTGCATCAGCTGACGCCCAACTCCATCCTCCACATCTCAATTTTCATCACACTGTGTGAGTGCTTCCTCGGGGTCCAACCTAATTGGGCTCTGTGGAAGCGCATTTTCTGCATCCGCCGCAATGGCTCTCACGGCGTCGCCTATAACATCGGCGGCGTCGTTATCTGTGTTCGTCCTGACGTCGATTATTTCGACGTCAAATTCCCCGACTCCGTCCAAGGGTGGCGGAAGAGATGGCTCTATGTACACGAAGAAAGCTCCGATTCAGCGGAGTACAACATTGCTCCCTTTGATGGAAGAGCCAAGATTCTTCGCCGCCGATCCTGGGACGCTGAAGCTACCGAAGAAGAGAAATCGGCAACAGAGGCGCTGACGACTCGCATACGTGAGCTTCAGAACACCCGTGGCAAGGAATTATCGGGTATCCAAATCACTGCCTACTTCCTTAGGATTAGAGTGCAACCTCTGCAAGCTCGCAAAAATCCCCTTTGGATGTACACCGGTGACGACGATGTCGAAAGGCTCTCCAAAGAACTTCCTGTGAAGGACTTAGAGAAGCTGATCCGAAGGATTTCCAAGCTTAGCAAGAAGGATAGCATTCCTACTTCTTGCCGCGTTGCGCCATACAGTGGCGCCAATCCCCTTCCCGAGGTAATTGTTCCTTTCGGTTGCTAAATTGTCTCCTCGAGTTTTTATTTTGTGTCGACTACTATCTCGTTGGCTTCGCCGTTCTTTTTATCGACACTCTTTCTTTTTATTGGCATTCTTTCTTTTTCTCAGAACCATCCCTCTCTTACTTCTCTTCCTCCTCTTCCTGAGGGTGGAGAAGTTGAAGATCGTACCGTTGTCGATGATGACAACCAAGGTACCTCGCGTCCTGAAAGTGAAGTCGCGGGTTGATGCGTGCAGTCGACACGTCCGTTGGGAACCCCAAGAGGAAGGTGTGATGCGTACAGTAGCAAGTTTTCCCTCAGAAAGAAACCAAGGTTTATCGAGCCAGGAGGAGCCAAGAAGCACGTTGAAGGTTGATGGCGGAGGAGTGTAGTGCGGCGCAACACCAGGGATTCCGGCGCCAACGTGGAACCTGCACAACACAATCACGAGAACTTTGCCCCAACGTAACGGTGAGGTTGTCAATCTCACCGGCTTGCTATAAACAAAGGATTAGATGTATAGTGTGGATGATGATGGTTGTTTGCAAAGAACGAGTAAAGAACAATTGCAGCAGATTGTATTTCGGATGTAAAGAATAGGACCGGGGTCCACAGTTCACTAGTGGTGTCTCTCCCATAAGATAGCGAGATGTTGGGTGAACAAATTACGAGTTGGGCAATTGACAAATAAAGAAGGCATAACAATGCACATACATATATCATGATGAGTACTATGAGATTTAATCGGGGCATTACGACAAAGTACATAGACCGCTATCCAGCATGCATCTATGCCTAAAAAGTCCACCTTCGAGTTATCATCCGAACCCCTCCAGGTATTAAGTTGTAAACAACGAGACAATTGCATTAAGTATGGTGCGTAATGTAATCAACACAAATATCCTTAGACAAAGCATCGATGTTTTATCCCTAGTGGCAATAGCACATCCACAACCTTAGAACTTTCCGTCACTCGTCCCAGATTTAATGGAGGCATGAACCCACTATCGAGCATAAATACTCCCTCTTAGAGTCACAAGTATCAACTTGGCCGGAGCCTCTACTAGCAACGGAGAGCATGCAAGAACATAAATAACATATATGATAGATTGATAATCAACTTGACATAGTATTCAATATTCATCGGATCCCAACAAACACAACATGAAGGATTACAAATAGATGATCTTAATCATGATAGGCAGCTCACAAGATCTAACATGATAGCACAATGGGGAGAAGACGACCATCTAGCTACTGCTATGGACCCATAGTCCAGGGGTGAACTACTCACACATCGATCCGGAGGCGATCATGGCGATGAAGAGACCTCCGGGAGATGATTCCCCTCTCCGGCAGGGTGCCGGAGGCGATCTCCTGAATCCCGCGAGATGGGATTTAGCGGCGGCGGCGTCTCTGGAAGGTTTTCCGTATCATGGCTCTCGGTACTGAGGGTTTCACGACGGAGGCTTTAAGTAGGCGGAAGGGCGGAGTCGGGAGAGTCATGGGGGCCCCACACGCTAGGGCCGCGCGGGCCCCCTCTAGGCCGCGCCGCCCTAGTGTGGCGGCGCCCCGTGGCCCCACTTCATCTCCCTCCAGGTCTTCCGGAAGCTTCGTGGAAAAATAGGCCCCCGGGCGTTGATTTCGTCCAATTCCGAGAATATTTCCTTACTAGGATTTACGAAACCAAAAACAGCGAGAAAACGAGCAATCGGCTCTTCGGCATCTCGTCAATAGGTTAGTGCCGGAAGATGCATAAATATGACATATAATGTGTATAAAACATGTGAGTATCATCATAAAAGTAGCATGGAACATAAGAAATTATAGATACGTTTGGGACGTATCAAGCATCCCCAAGCTTAGTTCCTACTCGCCCTCGAGTAGGTAAACGATAACAAAGATAATTTCTGAAGTGACATGCTATCATAATCTTGATCATACTATTGTAAAGCATATGAGATGAATGCAGCGATTCGAAGCAATGATGAAGATAATGAGTAAACTAATGAATCATATAACAAAGACTTTTCATGAATAATACTTTCAAGACAAGCATCAATAAGACTTGCATAAGAGTTACTCATAAAGCAATAAATTCGAAGTAAAAGCATTGAAGCAACACAAAGGAAGATAAAGTTTCGGCGGTTGCTTTCAACTTCAACATGTATATCTCATGGATAATTGTCAACACAAAGCAATATAACAAGTGCAATAAGTAAACATGTAAGAATCAATGCACACAGTTGATACAAGTGTTTGCTTCTAAGATAGAAAGAATAGGCAAAGTGACTCAACAATAAAGTAGAAGATAGGCCCTTCGCAGAGGGAAGCATTGATTACTATATTTGTGCTAGAGCTTTTCATTTTTAAAACAAGAAACAATTTTGTCAACGGTAGTAATAAAGCATATGTGTTATGTATAAGACATCTTATAAGTTGCAAGCCTCATGCATAGTATACTAATAGTGCTCGCACCTTGTCCTAATTAGCTTGGGTTAACACGGATTATCATTGCATAGCATATGTTTCAACCAAGTGTCACAAAGGGGTACCTCTATGCCGCTTGTACAAAGGTCTAAGGAGAAAGCTCGCATTGGATTTCTCGCTTTTGATTATTCTCAACTTAGACATCCATACGGGACAACATAGACAACGAGATAATGGACTACTCTTTAATGCATAAGCATTCAACAATAGTTATTATTCTCATAAGAGATTGAGGATTAGCTGTCCACCACTGAAACTTCCACCATGAATCATGGCTTTAGTTAGCGGCCCAATGTTCTTCTCTAACGGTATGCATACTCAAACCATTTGATTGTGAGAACCGCCCTTACTTCGGACAAGACGAACATGCATAGCAACTCACATGATATTCAACAAAGGTAAAAGAGTTGATGGCGTCCCCGGAAAACATGGTTACCGCTCAACAAGCAACTTACTAAGAAATAAGACACATAAGTACATATTCTTCACCACGATAGTTTTTAAGCTATTTTATCCCATGAGCTATATATTGCAAAGGTAAAGAATAGAAATTTTAAAGGTAGCACTCAAGTAATTTACTTTGGAATGGCGGAGAAATACCATGTAGTAGGTAGGTATGATGGACACAAATGGCATGGTTATTGGCTCAAGGATATGGATGCACGAGAAGAATTCCTCTCAATACAAGGCTAGGCTAGCAAGGTTGTTTGAAGCAAACTCAAGTATAAAAGGTGCAGCAAACACTACAAGAAAAGTTGCCATGGCCGACGAAGTTGAAGTCGCGCCGTGGTTGCTGGTGTACCATGGCCGACGATTTTTGGTCCCTCCGTGGTGCATGTCAAAACTTTTTTTTCTCGTTTTTGAGGCCACCTAGCCCGACGAAAGCGGCCAAAACGTCGCGTATGGTGGCCCGGGACGTGGTGCATCTCGAAATCTCGGGTTCGCCGGCCGAGTCAACGCAAATCCGCACCGCCGAGGGATGTAGGGCCCAGATGGCAGCCTCTGTGGCATTGTTTTTTTCTCGATCGCGCCATCTCGTTCAACTCTCCCAAACAAAGAATGCTAGGATCCGATTTTATTCAAACAAAAAAAAAACAAGCAGGACGCTCCAAGTAAAGCACATAAGATGTGACGGAATAAAAATATAGTTTCACTAGAGGAACTTTGATAAGTTGTCGATGAAGAGGATACCTTGGGCATCCCCAAGCAGAACGCTTGAGTCTTCTTAAAATATGCGGGGATGAACAGCGGGGGCATCCCCAAGCTTTGACTTTTCACTCTTCTTGATCATATTGTATCATCCTCCTCTCTTGACCCTTGAAAGCTTCCTCCACACCAAACTCGAAACAAACTCATTAGAGGGTCGGTGCATAATTCATATATTCGAGAGGTGACATAATCATTCTTAACACTTCATGGACATTACACAAAGCTACTGAAAGTTAATGGAACAAAGAAATCCATCTAACATAGCAAAGCAGGCAATGCGAAATAAAAGGCAGAATCTGTCAAAACGAGCAGGTTCGTAAAGACAGAATTTTAAAGTGGCACAGACTGCTCGAGATGAAAATGCCCAAATTGAATGAAAGTTGCGTACATATCTGAGGATCACGCACGTAAATTGGCAGATTTTTTTGATTTTTCGTACAGGGACTACTGCTCAAATTCGATGACAGAAGAAATATGTTCCTACGCGATAATCCAAATCTAGTATTGGCTTTACTATCAAAGACTTTACTTGGCACAACAATGCAATAAAATAAATATAAGGAGGGATTGCTACAGTATTAAACAACTTCCAAGACTCAAAT
>NC_061512.1:102610977-102623245 GCF_022539505.1 Lolium rigidum | reverse complement strand
AACCATAATAGCAATGATCACCAATTCTAACTGTATAGCATAGGAACACTAGCTTGTTTGGGTTTATTAGGATGTGAAACAATATTAGAAGCATCTTCACGTAAAATAATATGACCATCCTCTACATTTTCAAGTCACAAGATCTTTAACTATGGCAACAACAGGTTCAACTTTTATTTGTTCTTCAGAGTTCTCTAGGTTTCTTTTCACTTTTATGAACCGCACTATTTATAACAGAGTACACTTTCATTTTAGCAGAAAAGGAGTTTTTTCAATATAAGCTTCAGGAATAACACGATCGCAGCTTCAATTACAACACACTTATTAATAGATGAATCAATTTTATCTTTATACGGTTCATGATACTTATCAAAATTCTTCTTAGGCAATTCATAATGAGAGGCAAAAGCTTTATAAAGGTTTGCAAGCAACTTGAAAATCAAGACCATATGTAGCACTAATATTACGAAATGTATCAAGTATCCATAAAAGCTTCAATGCATTTATAATCATAAATTATACCTGATTCTCTATCTTTGTCGTTCTCCCAACCTTCGCATTTTCTTGGATCCGATCAAGAAGGTCCCTTTCAAACTCTTCTTTGTTGCGTGTAAATGATCCAGTAACAAGAAGTATCCAGCAAGGTCTTGTCTTGAAAAGAAAGTCTTGCATAGAAATTATCAATAATAACATTACCAGGAAGCTCATGAATGGGGCATTTGAGCATTAAAGACTTCAATCTCCCCCAAGCTTGGGCAATACTCTCTCCATCACGAGGCCAGAAATTATATATGCGGTTCCTATCTTTGTGAATTTCACTTGGAGGATAAAATTTGGAATAAAATAAAGGCACAATGTCCTCCCAATCAAGAGAATCACCATTCTTCAGCAATTTATACCAATGCGCCGCTTTACCATACAGCGATATAGAGAATAGCTTCTTCCTAACTTCATTCATAGCAATACCTGCACATTTGAATAACCCGCATAATTCATGCAAAAACAAGAAATGATCACCAGGATGGACAGCTTCATCCCCTTCATAGCGGTTATCCATAACATGTTCAATAATTTTCGTAGGTATTTTATATGGTATTACTTCCTCACCTGGCGCCTCATCCACTACCGTTGCGTAGTAGTAGATTTCCCAAATAGAAATTGAAGAGAAGATCTCTCCATAATGACTTATAGCAAAGATGCGTAAATAAAATCAGCACAAACAAGTAAAGGTTTTCCTTACCAATTCCGCTTACCAATAGCGCTTCACTCCCCGGCAACGGCGCCGTAAAATAGTCTTGATGACCCACAAGTATAGGGGTGTATCGTAGTATCTTCGATAAGTAAGAATGTCGATCCCAACGAGGAGCGTAAGGTGTTGACAGGCAGTTTTGATGAAGGATTCACTGTAAATGCTCACAAACAAGTATTCAGAGGGTTTTGATGTAACAGATGAATAAAGTACGAGTAAGTAAAATGCGAGAGAAATAATTGCAGCGAGTGGCCCAATCCTTTTTAGCACAAAGGACAAGCCGGTTTGTTTACTTATAATGACCAAACGTTCTCGAGGACACACGGGATTTTAGTCTAGTGCTTTCGCTACATACAACTTGATTAATCTTCATTGTTTTGATAAGTGTTGTGTGGGTGAACCTATGCTAATGTACCGCCCTTCCTAGGACTAATACATACTTGTGATTATACCCCTTGCAAGCATCCGCAACTACAAGAAAGTAATTAAGATAAATCTAACCACAAATCCTTAAACTCGAGATCCCGCGATCCCTCCCGCATCGGTATACCAACGGGGGTTTAGGTTTCGTCACTCCGGCAACCCCGCAATTGGCAAACGAGTACAAGATGCATTCCCCTAGGCCCATAAATGGTGAAGTGTCGTGTAGTCGACGTTCACACGACACCACTAGAAGAATAACACCACAACTTAAATATCATAACATTGAATATTACTCAACCATAGTTCACTACTAACAATTAGACTTCACCCATGTCCTCAAGAACTAAACGAACTACTCACGAGACATCATATGGAACATGATCGGAGGTGATATGATGATGAATAACAATCTGAACATAGACCTTGGTTCAATGGTTTCACTCAATAGCATCAACAACAAGTAGAAATCAGTATCGGGAGAGTTTCCCTATCAAACAATCAAGATCAAACCCAAATTGCTACAGCGGTGACGATGTCCAGTGGTGGAGATGGCGGTGATGATGGTGGAGATGATGATGATGGTGATGGAGATGATGTCCAGCCTCGATGGCGGTGACGATGGTGTCGATTTCCCCTCCGGAGGGAATTTCCCCGGCGGATTCCTGCCCGCCGGAGAGCTCTTTTCTCTCTGGTGTTCTCCGCCCCGCAGAGGCGGCCGTAACCCTTCGTGAGGATTCCTCTCGTGGCTTAGGTCTTCGGGACGAAGGGTTTCGCGAAGAAAAGGAGGCGAAAGAGGCCGAGGGGGCTCCACACCACATGGTGGCGCGGCCGAGCCATGGGCCGCGCCACCCTATGGTGTGGGATCACCCCGGGTCCAACCTGGCTCCCCCTTCCGGCTTCCTCCGTCATCCGGAAAAATAGGATTTTTGGTAAAACTTCCTTCCACAGCTTGATCTTCCGAAATATCGCATCCCGACGGTGCTTTTTCAAGCGTAATCCCGGCTCCGGTGCTCGATCTCCAAATAATCATGAAACATGCAAAATAGATGAAATAACATAAGTATTGTGTCCCAATATGAAATATATCAATGAATAACAGCAAATTATGATATAAAATAGTGATGCAAATTGGACGTATCATGCTACAGGTGCCTCTTCTGTTCTTGGAGCACAAAATTCCGACGGAAGTATGAACACCATGTTTGTGCCAGCCGATGCCTCAGCATCGGCTTTTGCTTGTTTGGGGCGCCATTCTTTCTTCGGTGGACGATTCTCTGCGTCCAACGTTTGCTGAATTTTCACGGCCAGATCGGGCCGCGCCTTCCTCAATGTGTGTAGGTATTGCGCCTCGGCTTCCTCCAAGCTACGTAGCCGCTGAACCCTACGCTTTTGAGAGTGACTGAGTCCATCAGGGCACCACCTTGGCCGGTGGTATCTATCTTCTTCTTCTTCTTCATCTTCTAACTCATCGAGATCTTCCACCCGAGAGGACTCAGCTTGCTTGTTCCGATATGGGAGAGGCCCTAGACGTCTGAACACTGACACGTCTCCTGCGTCCTTCTTCTTCTGTCTACATTCTGGGCAGTTGCCGATTGTAGGCAATCGGCTCATTCCTGAGTCCCAGCAATGCTTAAAGAAAGGACAATCCCAGTGTCGGTCCATGTCTTCTTGCTCCCTTGACCTTCCCTTAGTGCGACGCTCATATCCTTCGTCGTCTCTATTATACCGACGGTACTTTGTGTTGTCTACACTAGACTGACGATCCCTCTCGTCGTCTACGTTGTATCGCCGGCGTTGGTCGTACTGGCGCTCATGTTTGTTAAGGAGATGCTCAGAGAGTGGTCGTTGGTACCGCACGCTTCTCACTTGTTCCTCAGTGACGTACCGTCTGTCGTCATATCGGGGCCGGTCGCGTGGGCCGGCCTCCTCCTTTTCCTTACCACGAGCATGACTGCTTTCTTCTTTGTCCTTGCCGGGGTGGTATACAGGCCCTGCCATGTTAATACTGAACGAGAAATCTGGCTGGCGTCTCACGGGGTGATTACACTCCACCATGTTAACGGCAGGAAACGGTTGCGTGTCCACTTTCATGGCATACTGGTTGAAAATCAGACGGCCTTGTTCTATCGCCATTTGGATCTGCTGACGCAACACTTTGCAGTCGCTGGTGGTATGGGTGAACGAGTGATGCCACTTGCAGTATGGCCTTCCGTTCATCTCTTGCGCCGTAGGGATTCTATGGCCTTCGGGTAACTTCAGCTGCTTTTCCTTAAGCAAAAGATCGAAAATCTGTTCCGCTTTGCTCATGTCGAAGTCAAACCCCTTTGCAGGCCCTTGTGGTTTCACCCATTTGCAGGACACGGGAGCTGCCCCCCGAGCCCATTCAGCCACGGCTATTTCCAGGTCTTATGCAGAATCCTCAGCTTCTTCTGTCTCGACCAGGCCTACATGACGCTTGAACTTGTCTTGGTACAATTCTGGGTGGCGCTGCTCATACAATGTTAATTTCTGGACCATGTGCGCCAGCGAACTGTACTCTACTTGGAAAGCCAGATCCTTGATCGGCGTTGCGAGGCCCAATGCTGCCAGATCGATTCCTTCTTTCTCAGTTAAACGAACCGAATAACATCGGTTCCTGACAGTCCTGAAGCATTGGATGTATTCCGACACCGTTTCTCCCCGCTTCTGCCGCACCTGCGCTAGATCGGCAATGCCAGCCTCGGTAGCTTCTGAGTGATATTGCACGTGAAACTGCTGTTCCAGTTGCTTCCATGTCCGGACTGAGTTTGGTGGCAACGAGGTGTACCACCCAAAGGCTGATCCCGTGAGAGATTGTGCAAAAAACCTTACACGTAGAGGGTCTGATGCCGAAATCATGCCCAACTGTGCCAAATATCGGCTCACGTGCTCAATTGAGCTAGACCCTTCTGCTCCATTGAATTTTGAGAACTCAGGGAGCCGATACTTGGGTGGCAGCGGGATCAAATCGTACTCGTCTGGGTACGGCTTGGAATAGCCGATTGTTTTCCTCTTCGGCAAGATGCCGAACTGGTCTCTCAAGATCGTACTGATCTGTTCCATGGTCTGAGCTGCAGGGACCGAGCTTTCGTGACTCGTTCCGGTGGCATATTTGGCTAGCCATGCCTGCTTATCGGCGTCTGCTCCATAAATCCCTCCTGCTGCAACCTGGTTCGTGCGCGCCAAGTTATTGCAGTCCGGCACGTATGTGCACACGTATCCATGTGGAATCTCTTTAGGTGGCTCATATATGAATTGGAAATCGCCAGGATCGCCTCCAACCTTGTAGACGACGTACGCCGGTGAACCCTGTGGCTCTGGAGCTGTAAGCGCGAATGGCAGCGGCGGTCTGGTCTAGAACGGTATCTCTCCCTGGTGAGTTCCTAGGGCAGGCCCTGACGGAGAGTACTGATGCTTCATGATCTCTTGAACCACGCGAACCGCAACGCGCTCGAAAGCGTTCACCAGGCTCTCAGAATGACGGTGTAGAGAATGAGCCACCATGTAATTGATTTCCTGGCGCAGTGCTCTGGTGCGCTCCTCTGAAGGGGTCGACGGGTCTATCTTATCAAGAACGCCTTCGGGTGAGAACCCCTTCCACCTAATACCATGTGAACGGGTCTTTGAGAAAGAGCCGATGAGATCGGCTTCTAAGATGGGTTTTATCTCATCATATTTCTTCTTGTGCTCCTCAGGGAGCTCTGCGTACGTGACAGGTTCGTCCGCCATCTCAGCTGCAGATGTTGACATAGTTGCTGTAGAAGGTCCCACCGGGCGTGCCAGAATGTGTTGCCTACCAAAACCCACCGGCGAGCAGCGACGGGCAACACGGAGAGCCGGGAGGCTCCCAGGACTGCTGGTGGGCCCTGGTCCCTCGGGCGACGGCCCGCAATTCTCCTGGCACGCATGTCCAAGCTGGTGCAAGGGCGTGCCACCTGACCTATACCTGGTCAGGAAGGTGATGGATTGCTTCAATTAGTTTCCTGCATGGCAAACACGTAAACATTAAATACGAGCCCCGATCGGCTCTTAGGTTACCCTGTGGATCGGCTCGAAGAGCCGATTGCCCCATGGTTCATGTTAGATTTACGATAACATGGGGATCTTGCTTTATCAATATCAAGTCAAATCAACCTACGATAGTTTAGGGTTTTCACCGCATAATCGGAACATCCTACGCGTAGTTGAGCCTAGCAGATACGAAAGATGGTGGAAAACTAGTCCTAAACGAGGCCTAAAAACCAACATGACGTCGATTCCCGGAACAATCCCTTCTAGGATCAATAAACCATACCTTACGCCCTACCGGATCGTTCAACCCGTTTGCAAGGCCTAATCATGCGGATATCAAACTAATCCTTGAAGAACAAGGAACAACTATAACAGATTAGATCTACTAGATAAAGGATAAGCAAGATGCTGCCCTTACACCCAAGACAGGTGCAAAGGCAACTAGATGTTAAGGAGCAGCGTAGCTAGACAAGCATATCATGAAAATATCGACGTCAGCCCCAAAACACCTAAGATAAGGGTGTTGCTCGCCATCAACAAGGCTTCAACACGAGCAACACCGTACAACGAATAAACAGATACTGCCTAGATCGCAAGATGCGATCTAGGCAGCATGACGCTTACCCGGAAGAAACCCTCAAAACAAGGGGTGGCGATGCGCCTGGATTGATTTGTTGTGAACGTGATCGTCCTCCTTTCCAATAACCCTAGATACATATTTATAGTCCGTAGACTTTCTAACTTGGGAATAATCTCAACCGTGTACGAGCTAAACTCTATCTCTTAATTCTAAATCTACCATAATATACAAAATACACGGGCAATTCAGCCCAAATTCTCGCATGAGGCCGATTCAGATATATTTCGCGTGCATGTCGCTTAGGCCCATCTCAATCACGGCCCACCTCCTGCTCTGGCTAAATTCTGGTGATAACAATAGGAAAACTGAACTTCTGCAGATATACAAATCTAACCCCACACAAAGTAGAAGCGAACTTCCTATACGCCGATTTCTATTACTGATCTTTAGTCGAAATTTGAGTAGAGGAGCAGCGAGCACTATCGACACCTCGGCCAAATGATTCAAGAAACAAAGGTAGCCTCTAAATATCACAATTTATGTTTTAACAAGGTAGATATAAATTTAATCCATCAAGCAATTTGGATGCACCAGAATTTAAACAAGCGTGAACTTCGTTGTTCATGTGTCGAAGCGGGTTAGAACTAAAAGTGAACTTCTTTAGCTATTGCAAGAACACCTTTTTGTAAATTGTAGGATAGTCAACAGAGAAACAAATCATTGTGGAAATTATTCTAGAAACATACTTCGTTTTAGACATAAAAGGAAACACCTGTAGGGCACAAATTACACTTACCTTCACAGGACATGGTAAGGAGAAGGAGAGTTCCGAGACGCGCTCGGGGTAGTCCAGCTATTCTTCACAGTTCAATGTGGTGTAGACTCCCGAAGTCGGTGGGCAGCTCTTGACAAAAGAGAACTTCTCTCAAGATTCCTACATGTATGAAGCGAATGTCCTAACACAAGTTAATGTACTGCTCGCAAATATTTGATAAATTTGCACTTCCCACAAGTATTCCATTTTTATGCAGTTTTACAGTACATTTCACAAACAAAAATCTTAATGACAATCTGTAAAATAATTATGAACTGCTCAATAACTCACGCAGAACTGGTCTAGAACCCACCTGTGAACTTCCATAATAAAAATTAAGTTATCGGAGCTGCCTAGTGGTTCGTGTGTTATTCTGGACTTTCATCCAGCATTGTTGTTGTCCCCGTCACAAAGCAATGTTTTATTCCTGCTGCCATTCTCAAACCGTTTTGTGAGCTTCCAAAACTAGTTTGTGAGCTGCAATTGTCCAAGATTTTGCCAAAACAAAACACAAGCAATTCACAAACCATTAGTTCATTCCCGATCTGTAGTGCAGTTCATATCCATGTGCAGTGCGGTTCACACCCACCTGAGAATGGGATAGAGGCGAACTGACGAGCGTGGTGTGCACTGCCGCGCCTGTCGCCTGTCATATTTTCTTTTTAAATCAGAGTGTCCATATTCTGGTTTATAAGCAATTGAACTTCTAACTCTTTTACAGAGAAGCATGAATGTACGAAGAGTGAACTACTCCTTTCTCTGTTTTCACACAAGCGCACATGTGTTGTTGTTTAGAACTCTATTCAAGTATGAATTTATAGCTTGACTAAGAATCTGAAATAACCGGTTGTAAATACACACAATGTGTAAATAAAGAACTGCTTCTGAACCCATAAAGAACTGCTCCAGGACCCAACAAGTTCTATAAGAAACCACCTGAGCGACCGGCTGCTCCGTGCTCTACTCGTGGTCAAGCTTGATGATCCGTCTGCAACAGTGCAACGTGATGTCTAAGAAAGTTCAGACCCGGCATTAAGAAAGTTCAGAGGAGGGGGTAGTCTACTTGATGTCGTGCCTTTTTGGAGCTCGGAGCATATCCCACAATGGTAAGGGGAAACTGATGCAGGGCAATCCCTACTGTCCAAAATGGAGGTGAACTCCCCGGCGGCGCGCGGTGGACTGCTCGGTGGTGGACTGTTGGGAGGTGCGATGTGGACCTCCTGGCCGCGGGATGCAGGGCGCCGCCAGAGCAGTTGGATGCCGGGGCGGGAGGTGGACTGCCCAGGGGCGGCGTGGTGGACTCTGGTTGAGGGCTGCATCACCAGCCAGTGGATCCCGCGTCATGGAAGGGGGGTGGGCGCGATTTACCAGGGTCGACGAGGTGAGCACCGGTGGACTCCCGACGCGGCAGGTCGCAGGGGAGCCGCGGTGGAGGTGGGGATCCTCCCGGAGGCGCGCGGCGGAGGTGGGGGCCCTCCCGGCGGCGCGCGGCGGAGGTGGGGGGCCCACCCGGCGGCGCGCGGCGGAGTTGGGGGGCTCGCACGGCGGCGCGCGGCGGAGGTGGGGGGCCCTACCGGCAGCGCGCGGCGGAGGTGGGGGGGCCTCCCGGAGGCGCGCGGCGGAGGTGGGAGGCCCTCGAGGCGGCGTGCGGTGGAGGTGTAGGTGGGAGCGTGAGTTGTTTCCGATGGGGAAGGAGGAAAAAGGTGATTTCGATGGGTTCGTCCGTGGTATGTTGGGCGGTTCGGTTGGACAGCTCGGTGGATGAGGTGTTTCGGGATGGTTCGGTCCTGTTTGTTCGGTGGGGGTTCGAGAATAGCTATTCTAGAACCCCTCTTAAGGGGGTTCGAGAATATATATATATATATATATATATATATATATATATATATATATATATATATATATATATATATATATATAGGAAGCTCAATTGGGGCACCATGGTGCGCAGGCACCATACATCATGACCGTACAATTACATCGTGGGTGCCAGGTTGCATCATAGCTGTATAAATGAGAGAAAAACACTTTCCAAATATCAGCAGGAGAGAGAATGCACTTTCCAATTAACAGAAACAGAGACAAATCACTTCCCAGTTTTCTGTGCAGGTTTATTTTTATGATTCATGGTGCCCAGACACCATGGTGCACCAGTTAGTTTACCTATATATATATATATATATATATATATATATATATCACTACAAAAAATGAGTCTTGAGTCAAAGGTCGTTTGTCATTGTTTTCTTGCAGCAATACATTGCTCCCAAACTTTTGGGAAGTGAGACGAACATACTCAAACACATGGTGCCAATAACTGTGCAGGGTTCATATAAAAGAATAGAAGTACGTGTATATATGCCATGTTTATTTGGTATTGTTCATAGAGGTAGTATGTAAATCACAAATGATATATGACTCTCCATGCTTTGAGTATGTCCACCACAATGTCTAAATCAAGATGCACATTTTTTGAACTAAAATAATAGGGCCATGGCAAACCAAATTTGTTACATATATTGCATGAATCTTAATAATATAAATAATTAATATGGGTACAAATGACATGGAAACTAACTCATACATAAATATACGACACGAAAGTTTTTGAATTGTTCTTCTCTGAAAACTTAGTAGTATGTCTAGTTTGCCATTTTCCAAAGGAATACATGACATGTGTTAGCTACAATTGCAAAAGTTCTTCATTTCTTCGATATTTTTCCTCATTTGATTAGTTGCAAATTTGGCTCAAACTAGCTTAAAGTCTCTCACATTTGTACTAGATGGATGCATAACACATGTTTGGTCATGCTCGTATGGGTATACCACACTTGAGGGTACCTCCAAACTATTTTATCCAAGATTTTGTGAACTGTAATTTTTGCACAAACAATTAAAATTTGAATTTAATCGAATAAATCTCAAAAATAAATCCATAATTTTTTGCAGATTCATGAAAATCCTTACAGCTTGTATATGGCCATCCTTCATGGTCTACAACAGGGAATACATTAAGTGGTCCTGGTGTGCAATTTATTATAGGTTGCCAGTTTATAAATTTATTTTGCTTTCGTTGTGCACAAATAAAATGGGCAATCTATGTTTTTTTGCTTCTTTGCAAAAAACAAACTCTAGTAGGAAGAGTCGCTGGCCACGTGAAGATGCACATCTCTGCCAAAAATTGGGGTGGTAGACTTTGAAGAACCAACCGGGATCCCTCTGACGTGCCCGGCTCTACCATTGAGTCTCCGACAAGTAGGACCCATTATATGTGACCAACATGGCAGTCAGCTAAAGTCGGGAATTGCAGACATTCCAACTTCAAAGGATGAGGAGTGGAGCCCATACCAGATATTTAATTATATTATACAAATCGGCACCCTAAGGGCACCCACAATGTGTAGCCAAATGTGGTTCTATATTTCTCTTTTGCCTTTTGGAACTAGTTCCCTACACCGTGGAGGTAGTTGCAAAACAAGCAAAACTGGGAACCGGAGCAACTACTTGCTCCGATAGCAAGTCTGTGGCCAAATTCTTGATGCAATAAACAATGCATATGTAGAGAAGAAAGAGAAGATAGTTGAGGTGAGAAAGAGGGATGGCTGGAAAGAGAACACTTCTTTACATTATTTGTGTAAGTACCGGGACCTAGTGCACATATATTTGGAACTAGACAACATTGTGGAGTCATGGCTAAATTTCATATCGATGCTAAATAGTACACTATGGCAGATTTGGCCATTTCAACATTGTGGATGCCCTAACCCTGTCTACCAGGGACTGGGATTCAGTAACTGGCCTGCAGCCAGTCACGCCGTAACTGGTTCTCCTATCCACCCACCACTCTAGTAGTACCACTCGCCATACTGCTGCAGGACACGGGCGCATCCACCTGAGCGTCCACCTGCACGTCCTCGCCATGGCCGAGCTCCACCTGTGTGCCCTCGCCATGATCGAGCTCCACCTGCGCGTCCTCACCTTGGCGTAGCTCCACCTGCTCTGCCCGGACGATGACCACCGCCTCCTCGCCTTCACACACGAGGCCCTTAGCCGCTTCTTCTTCATCTTCTTCGCGCTTGACGGCGGGCGCGATCACTTGGTCCTCCCTAACAGCCGCGGGCACCATCTCGTCGACAGCGACAACCACCATGTCCATCGTGGGCGGCACCACCACCTCTACCGCGACATGGCAGTCGTCACCCAATGTTTGGATCCAGGACTCCATGTCTGGATCGAGATCTTTTACCCATGCCCATGAAGCAACTTGATCTTGGAACCCCAAATCGTCATCTCTCTCTCTCTCTCCCTCCATTCGTTTTGAGTGTTTCTCCGGTGATGGTCCGATGGAACTCCAGTTTGATGCTCCTTTTTATCTCCAGAGTCTAACGGTATTTGGGAAGAATACGAGGAGAGAAATTAATCCGCGAGTTTATCTTTGCGACAAGGGAAGGAGACGATGGGGTAAGTGTCAAAAAATTCGGTAACAAAATTTTACATGTTCACAAGATGTTTGTTTGCATGTCCTGTAATTTTTATAACCAAATTTGAAACACCCTTAGAGAAACAAAAAAGATAAATCCAACATGAATAGTGTCACATAAAGACAAAAGCACAAAATGGCACTATTCACATAGTATTTTTCTTTTTTGTTTCTGTTTGTGTATTTTGAATTTGGGTCTGGAAATTCTGTAGAATGTAAACACACATCTTGTGAACAGACACAAATTTGTTTTCGAATTTTTTGACACTTACAATTCAAATTTTGAAGAGTGGTATCATGCATGGTATCATTTAAGGTGTGGTATCACTAGATATTTTCCCGAGAAGACTAGCCATAGTGCTATGTTAGTTACTCATGCACGGGAATTAAGGAGAACTAATACTCGGGACTTGTATTTTTGAAATGGATAGTACTTTCGGTCGTACATAGATAATATCACAAATACTAGGAGGCTACTTTGATGTGTACTGATGACCCACAAGTATAGGGGATCGCAATGCGTCTTCGAGGGAAGTATTACCCAATTTATTGATTCGACACAAGGGGAGACAAAGAATACTTGAAAGCCTTAACAACGGAGTTGTCAATTCAGCTGCACTCTGGAAACAGACTTGCTCGCAAGAGTTTATCAAGTAGTAACAGCTTTATAGCAATAGCAGTAGTGAAATAACA
>NC_061512.1:102599736-102610877 GCF_022539505.1 Lolium rigidum | reverse complement strand
GCTCCGTCATTATTCTGGGAAAATAGGCCCTTTCGTCAAAATCCCGAGGTTTTTCCCGAAAGTTGGATTTCTACACAAAAACGAGACACCGTAACAGTTCTCACTAAAACAGCGTTAGTCCATGTTAGTTGCATCCAAAATACACAAATTAGAGGCAAAACAATAGCAAAAGTGTTCGGGAAAGTAGATACGTTTTGGACGTATCATGTACTCAGAGTAATTCATGCTTTTTGCGCTGGTTGATTTTTGTATCAATTCTTGGCGATGCTTGAGTTGTAATAACAATACTGAATTAGAATGCTTTTAATAAATGGCCGTGATCATCATCATGATGCAGAAGCCGGGGTCATATCCCCATTTCAAAAAAAAACATAGACAATATCACAATACACATCCTCGTATTGGAGAAAATGGCATATGTATGGAGGTATTAGAAAGTTAGAGTGGCATGCATATTGCCACACCAGTTTTTGTAATGGCATATATGCAACATGTGGAATTGAGAGTGGCATGAAACCATCTAGTAAACCACACATGTTTGTCACATAAGTATTTTTATTGTACGCATGACAACATCTTAATTACCTTATTAAGCCATAGTAGTATAATTATTAATATTAATAATACTCGCGCATTTCAGAAGTTGAGTGCTAAACTTCGCCCAGCTTAGAATAAGTATTGCTTTGGTACTATTTATAAATATCAACATATCTAGTTAGAATAGACATTTGCAATTTTGTTTCTTTTATTTCAAAATTGTAGTGTAGATATTCGATATACATGTATCTCTCCATGAACAAGTACATGATTTCCCTTCTAAGAATAGTGTATACAATCGTATCTCCCTTCCTCTCACTCTTTCTAAAAGATTTCTCTTGTTGGTGTCAATCTAAAGAATCATTTTTCAGGTAGGAGGAGTTTAAACGCTTGAAAATGGTTCATGCCGGCATCTTAGCTCCTAAAAAAATTATACACCAATTGATTTGATAAATTGATGATTTACTCTAGTATGCTTCTAGACCATGCAGCTAGCGAGTATTCATATGTACTGCATGGAGCCCCCATTTTTTGACTTCCCATGTCGGAAAAGGCCTGTTTAATAATCTGGAGCACTGAGGTATCCCGAAGTATCTAGAGGGTTCCAAAGGTGTCAGGCTTTCAGCATCGCCAGTCCAAGGGAAGGATGGGTGACGAATCCGTGCATTCACAGCCATTAGATCTGAAGAGTCCTTGTATGATGAGCGGTAGATAGCACCTCTATGCAGCAAATCAATGGCTTCAATTACTTCAAATGAGCATTGACAGGAAGGCTAACAGAGTGAAAAAATTCAAATTCAAAAGCTCATGTATAGAATAGAAAAAATAAATAAAAAACATGTAGATAGATAGAGGTATTGATAGATATTATAGATAAATAGAATTTTTTTTAGCCCAAAAAAGAAGAGGACGGGGAAATTTATACCAGCAGACACCTCCCTCGTGCACCTAAACTTTCGAACGCGCGTCCAATATTTCGAACGCTCGCCTTTAACCCAGCACCCAGCCCACCTTGTTCTTCTCTAGACACCTCCTTCGGCGCCATGTTCTTCTCTAGACACACCCTCGGTGAACTAGGCCGCGCACCAAAATTTCCCCACGCTGTCTATCAGCCGCGTCGACCGGCGACCGCTGGTGGCGCCGTTCTTCTCCAGCCGCACCGGCAGGAGCGGTCAGCTGGTAGATCCTCACGGTATGCATGCTATCTTCTGGCCTGGGCAAGTACGACTCATTATAGCTCAATCGAAGTCAGTCGCCGTTGCACAGCTCTTATAAGTTCGTTAGTTCGTTTGAATCGATTGGTTGATATTGTTTTCCTCTCGATGTGTTTGTTTGACATTATTTTCTGCTTTACCTATTTGCTCGAATTCGTTCGTACTGTACACTGTATTGCTCACCATTGCCCAATGTATGTAGTCGTCGCTTGGTGCCAGTCCTCTATGGGCCTGTTTGTAATCTTATTACTTCTGGGTTCTTCGCACAACTATTACATCGGTGGATTTACGGCCAAAAAGAAGAAATAATTTGTTGGTATTATATTGCTTTCGATTGATCTGTTCGCCCCCAAGCATTTACAGAAGCCGCAAGAGATTCGAGGATGAAATGGCTCTCCTTGTTCGTAAGGCAAAGAGGAAATCATATCATGGCTTATTATCATGGGTAGAACTTTTTTAGCTAGATTTTGCTGTTTGGGATCTATGATCCTTTTAGTTGCTGCTCTCCAGTAAACTTTTCCCTCTTTTTTATTAGACGCAGCTTCAGTGACTTTCAGATCAAAATTCCAGCGGTTGAGTGATTTTTGGTTGGATCCATTCCTGTGCGTTCGATCGGCTTTTGATGGTTGTTATTGAGACAAAGTCACGGCAGGACTTTTGACCCGAACGTCAGTGTAGCTGCGTCGCAGCTCCAGTGACAGTTCAGGTCAAAAGTCCATCGTTCACTTTGGTTCAATATCAGCCATCCAAAGCCAATCGAACGCACATGAATGTATCCAACCAAAAATCACTCAACAATTAGTCGTTTCCAGACTAAAACAATGTTTATTCCCAAACTATTTTTTTTTAAATCCGACCAATATTTTCTAGAATGCAGAAGAAATATATAAGATTTACTGGAATGTCGTTCTTTTTCTGGACAGTTTGAATTTTAAGTTTAAAGTTGGTTGTAAATATAAAATGAGGTTTATTTATAAACAATATGGCTGAGTCTGACGAAACTCCCCCAGAAGGCATAACCCAACATATAAGATTTACTGGATTTTTGTTTCAAAAACTTCTAGGCAGTATGAATTTTAAGTTTAAAATTTTCTCGTGAAACTTAAAATGGGTAAATTTTGGATCCATTCTCATGCGTTCGATCGTCTTTTAATTGTTGTTATTGAAACAAGGGTTAATTGGTTCTATGCCACTCCTCAATTCACAAGTTGTGTTTATGCCATTACAAAAACTAAAGTTGTGTTTATGCCACTCTCAATTCTCAATACCCTCTTCTATGCCATTTTCGACAACACAACATGAAAACGGTTCAGTAAATAGTCATATTTCAGTTTATACTTTCGTATCGACCAAAATAATCCCGTGTTACGATTTGGAGCGCCTTTTGGGTGATTCGGGCACAAAAAAAATCTAAAATTTTCAATTTCTGGCAAAATTAGAACTTCTCGGAAAAATCTAAAAAATTATAGGAAATCAAAAACAGTTAAACGAGTATACTGTTTTAATTTGAACCATTTATGTGTAGATTTGCATAAAAAACTGATATTTCTGTTTGCGTCTAGAAATTGGTAAAATTTTGTCCAAAAATTCAAACTTCTTCGAAAAATCTGAAAATTTTACAGAATGTCAACACTAATATGAGTCTACTATTCTAATATGAGCCATTTCTGGGCACATATGATCCATTAAACATAGGTGCAAAGTACGGTCCAGATTATCTGTGAGAGTATGTACAAACTGTAGTATAGGGTACAAATATTGGATACATAGGCAGTATATGATGTTGTATTGCTGAAAATGGCATAGAAAGGGGTATTGAGAATTGAGAGTGGCATAGACACAACTTCAGTTTTTGTAATGGCATAAACACAACTTGTGAATTGGGAAGTGGCACAGATTCAATTAACCCAAACAAAACAAAGTCACCGCTTGACTTTTGACCTGAACGTCAGTGAAGCTGCGTCCAAGTAGGACTCATTATCGCTCAATCGAAGTCAGTCGCCCAACCCTCGTTAGTTCGCTCAAATCGATCAGTTGATATTGTTTCCTTTCGATGTGTTTATTTGACATTGTTTTCCGATTCACCTATTTTTTCGAATTTGCTGGTACTGTACACTGTACTGCTTCCCATTGCCAATGTATGTAGTCGTCGCTTGGTGCTTGTGGTCTACATGGCTGTACCGCGGGCATGTGCAGCCTGTTCGACCGCACAGGGCCTCCCGATTTAGAGGGCCTCCAAATTAATATGTTAAACTAGTACTCTAATGAACCATTTTGTTTAATTGGACCTCAATCATTTCGATGAGAGATTCTACGGAGTACTATACTCCATTAAGGCTAGCCATAGTGCTAGTATCTTAGCTAGTACGTAGTATCATGCATATTGGTCCCATAAAAATGCTGATGTGGCAGCTAATTAAGGAGGAGAGAGGAGATTAGAGTAACATAGGTGGATTCCGTATCATAGCGCATATTACGAGAAAAGTTCATGCCTAACAAATCTTGTACACAAATTTACACTGAGATTCTAAAAAATAATAAATATAGCATATCTATGATAGTACTCCATGATACCACCCACTATAGAGATAGTATCATACCACTATAGAGATAGTATCATACCACTGGTCTATGGACCTGTTTATAATCTTATTACTTTTGGCTTCTTTGCACTGCTAATGGATTGGCGGAATTACGGCAAAAAGAAGAAGAATGTGTTGGTATTGTATTGCTTTCGATAGATCTGTTCGCCCCCCCCCCCCCAAGCATTTACATATGGCACAAGGATGAAATTGCTCTCCTTGTTCATAAGGCAAAGATGAAATCATATCATGGGTAGAACATTTTATATATATTTTGCTATTTGGGATCTATGATCCTTTTAGTTGCTGCTCTCTAGCAACTTTTGTACATATTTCCCTCTTTTTAATAAAAAGAAAAAAAATACAAAGTGGGGAAACCCACTGGTCAGCCTAAAAAAAAGATTTGTTCGCTAGGTAGCCGTAGTTTTGCACTCAGTTCGTTTGCTGACATTGGCTCAAATAATGTAGCATTTATAGTTTTATATTCGACCTGTTTGCTCAGGTATGTTTGCTTACATTCGTACGTGTCTCTGACCATCTATCTCCTCAACAGATGGACAGAACTTGGATATTATTTCACTCATTAAACACACCAACATATTGGAGTGGTATTGAAGACTTAATGAAGCAAGTTAGTGATTTTACTGACGGCGACACGACAAAGGAAGTGATTTGTCCATGCCACGTATGTTTGAATATTGGGTCCAAGCCTCAACATGTAGTCTCAGATCATTTATTCGTTCATGGGATGGACCAGACATATATCAGGTGGATTAACCATGGTGAACACTATGATCAGCCTGACATTATTGATCCTTTTTATTCTGATGGCTATCAACCTGAAGATCTTGTCCAGGATGAGGCTACTGCTAATTTGTTACGGGATCTGTATCCATATGCAAGCCAACAGCCCCATGGTTATCACAAAAAGCCTCTTTTCCATGACCTGATAGAAGATGCTAAGCGCTTAGTGGCCCCCGGTTCTCGTTGTGTCAAGATTCGAATTAATTGTGAAGTTACTTCATGACAAGTCATACCTGGGGATTACCAATAAAGCCTTCAATGCAGTTGCGAAGACACACAGTGATGCACTCCCTGGGGCTGGACTGCCAAAATACTTTTATGAGATGAAGCAGTACATCAAGGTACTGGGACTTGGATATGAGAAGATTGATTTTTGCAAAAATAATTGTGCACTGTTGTCGAGGGTACTCCTCGGCAATGCCCTCTATAAGGGGCTTAGGGTAGATGGAATCCTGTAGGCTGACACGAAACGGTTATCAAACAAGCGGGGAGAGCGATTTACCCAGGTTCGGGGCCCTCGATGAGGTAAAACCCTTACGTCATGCCTGTCTGATCTTGATTATGAAAATATCGGGTTACAATGGGGTGCCGAAGGTTTCGGCTATGATCTCGTCGAGAAACTAAGTTCTGAAGGACCTAGCTCTAAACTTGCGGTGGCTATGATTGCTAAGATTGCGTGTGTCCTCGGCAGCCCCTCTCCTGGCCCTTATATAGGGAGCCAAGTCTCAAGAGAACTATCCGGGTACGACTAGGTTACAAAGGGTCCGAGTTCTAAACCTTCCTTGTATTCTTTGTCTCCTTGTCTTGTTCTTCAAGGAATCTTCTTCGGCACCGACGTACTGGCCCACCTTGCCATCGAGTGCGCTCATGGGCCCCTGGTTGGGCTGCAAGAGGTAGTGCAATATTAGTTACCCGAAGGGTAATGCCCACATCAGTAGCCCCCGAGTGCTTGGCCGAAGATACTTTGGGCAGGGACTGAAGCATGTCTTCTGTCGAATATTCGCCTTAGCCGATAAGTCTTGTCCTCCTTGTAACAACAACATCCTTTTTTTTATCGGGTGCGCGTCTAGCGCTCCCGATGGGAGTAGCCCCCGAGTCTAGGCGCTGATGCTTGCAACCGTGCGTAGACTCAAGTTGTACTACTCGAACGTTTCTCTTCTGCCGATGTTTTCTTCATTTCATTATGTTCATCCGATATTTCTCCTTTCATCGGGTCTTCATTTCTTTCAACCAAGATTTAGTACGTAAGGGATACCAAGTAACGTGCCCGGTTTTTACCGGTTAACTGCCGATGGCAAAACAACATCACTCTACACAGAATGAAGTCCCCGGGCATGATTCTGGGCCGCAAAAAAATCCTTCGAGTTCATCACTTTTATCGGGTGCACACTTGGTGCTCCTGATAGGAGTAGCCCCCGAGTCTGGGCGCGGATGCTTGTAACCGAGTGCAGACTTTTAGCCCAAATCTTCTTGAACCTTTCTTCAGATACTTCTGGTGTAATCTTTCTTGCAATGATCTTTGAGTCCAAATTATATCCGGTGCGCGTCCAGCGCTCTCGATGGGAGTATCCCCCGAGTCTAGGCGCGGATGCTTGCATACGTGCGTAGACTCAAGTTGAACCACTTGATGATTTTGATTCTCTTCGGATGATCCTCGCGAAATCAATACCTCTGATGACGTCATGGGTGACATAGCAACTGCTGCGGTTTGATAGGATATGACTTAACGGGCCCACCCTTCTGCGTGGCCTAGTTTTAGGAAATGACCAGTCCTTGTGCGGTTACCAAGTTGTCTCCTCGATTTTCGTGCACAATGATGAAAATAGATCCTTTAACAAATTGAAGGTAGCAACACGTGGCCACCCAATCCGAGACTCTCCTTAGTTTATAACCTTCAAAGGGAAAATTCTACCCTTTCCACGCTTTCTCCTCGCATTCTTTCTTCTTCATCCATCCTTTTTACTTACAACTGCTGCGCCGTCGCCGCCGCTTTTCAGATCTTCTTCAGATTTCACGATGGTGAAGAAGAAGAATCTCGTCCTCGCCGCCAGCGCCTCGACCAGCGGCGCCGCCACCAAGGTTCCTCTGAGCTCATCGAGGAGAGGCGCATCAGACGCTCCTCCTCCATCTCCGGCGCCGCCCGCGCCGGAAAGCTCCACGGCTGGCCCCGCGCCCGGCGATTGGTCGGTCTCCACTATTACGAAACGCGACGAGAAGAGGGCTCGAAGCCTAGGCATAATTTTCACCGTAGAGGGGAACGTCATTCTCCCAGGTGCGACTTCGTGGCCTAATCCCCCTGCCGGTTTTACTGTGATGTTCTTATCCTTCCTGTATCGAGGTCTTTCGCTTCCTTCCCATGAATTCCTTCATCACCTCCTTCGTGTGTATGAGATCCAACTATTGCAGTTGACCCCCAATTCGATCCTTCACCTCACTATCTTTATCACCCTATGTGAAGCCTTCTTGAGCATTGAGCCCCATTTTGGTTTGTGGAAGAAAATTTTCTTCGTAAATAGATATAACTGCAGTGGCGGGTCCTTCGTCATCGGCGGAGTTGGGTTCGTGATCCGCAAAGATGTAAACTATTTCAACTTTCCAATGAGGGAGTCTGTCCAAGGATGGAGGTTGAAGTGGTTCTATATCAGAGATTCGTCAGCACCCGACACCCAGCTTCCCCAATTCACTGATGTCCTGGAGGTTGTGCCTAAGAAGTCTTGGAAGAATATACTTTCACCCAATGAAAAGCCAATAGTCGATAGATTGTTCGAGAGATTTCTTCGGATTAAGGAATCCGACGGTCAAGCCATGATAGGTACCGAGGTGGCCGCCGTGTTCCTGAAACGTCGAGTGCAACCAATCATGTCTAGGGCCCACCCGATATGGTTGTATTCGGGCCCCAAGGACGAGACTAGAGTAAATGTTGCTGAACTATCCGAGAAGGAGCTGCTCGATGAGGTTAGGCGTGATACGTCTCCGACGTATCGATAATTTCTTATGTTCCATGCCACATTATTGATGATACCTACATGTTTTGTTCACACTTTATATCGTTTTTATGCGTTTTCTGGAACTAACCTATTGACGAGTTGCCGAAGTGCCAGTTCCTGTTTTCTGTTGTTTTTGGTTTCAGAAATCCTAGTAAGGAAATATTCTCGGAATCGGACGAAATCAACGCCCAGCATCTTAGGATCACGCGAAGCTTCCAGAACACCCGAGAGAGGCCAGAGGGGGGCCACAGGCCCACTAGACAGTAGGCCGGCGCGGCCCAGGCCCTGGCCGCGCCGCCCTATTGTGTCACCACCTCGTCGCCCCTCCGACTCCGCCTCTTCGCCTATTTAAAGGTCCCTGACCTAAATCTTCGATACGGAAAAGCCACGGTACGAGAAACCTTCCAGAGCCGCCGCCATCTCGAAGCCAAGATCTGGGGGACAGGAGTCTCTGTTCCGGCACGCCGCCGGGACGGGGAAGTGCCCCCGGAAGGCTCCTCCATCAACACCACCGCCATCTTCATCACCGCTGCTGTCTCCCATGAGGAGGGAGTAGTTATCCATCGAGGCTAAGGGCTGTACCGGTAGCTATGTGGTTCATATCTCTCCTATGTACATCAATACAATAATCTCATGAGCTGCCTTACATGATTGAGATTCATATGATGATGCTTGTAATCTAGATGTCATTATGCTAGTCAAGTGGATTTTACTTATGTGATCTCCGGAGACTCCTTGTCCCACGTGTGTAAAGGTGACAAGTGTGTGCACCGTGTGGGTCTCTTAGGCTATATTTCACAGAATACTTATTCACCGTTATGAATGGCATAGTGAAGTGCTTATTTATATCTCTTTATGATTGCAATGTGTTTTGTATCACAATTTATCTGTGTGCTACTCTAGTGATGTTATTAAAGTAGTTTATTCCTCCTGCACGGTGTAATGGTGACAGTGTGTGCATCGTGTAGTACTTGGCGTAGGTTATGATCATAATCTCCTGTAGATTATGAAGTTAACTATTGCTATGATAGTATTGATGTGATCTATGCCTCCTTTCGTAGCGTGAAGGTGACAGTGTGCATGCTATGTTAGTACTTGGTTTAGTTATGTTGATCTGTCATGCACTCTAAGGTTATTTAAATATGAACATTGAATATTGTGGAGCTTGTTAACTCCGGCATTGAGGGTTCGTGTAATCCTACACAGCTTAGTGGTGTTCATCATCCAACAAGAGAGTGTAGAGTCTAGCATCTATTTATTTATTCTGTTATGTGATCAATGTTGAGAGTGTCCACTAGTGAAAGTATGATCCCTAGGCCTTGTTCCTAAATATCTGCTATCGGCTCGCTTGTTTACCGTTTTACCGCATTTGTACTCGTCCGCAATATTACCACCATCAACCACACGCCAGCTCCCGGACAAAGAAAGCACTTTTCCGGTGCCGTTGCTACTGCTCATATTTATTCATACCACCCGTATTTCACTATCTCTTCGCCGAACTAGTGCACCTATTAGGTGTGTTGGGGACACAAGAGACTTCTTGCTTTGTGGTTGCAGTGGTTGCTTGAGAGGGATATCCTTGACCTCTTCCTCCCCGAGTTCGATAAACCTTGGGTGACCCACTTAAGGGAAACTTGCCGCCGTTCTACAAACCTCTCGCTCTTGGAGGCCCAACACTGTCTACAAGAATAGAAGCACCCGTAGACATCAAGCACTTTTCCGGCGCCGTTGCCTGGGAGGAAAGGTAAAAGGCACTCATACTCCGGTCCCAGTGTAACTAAGTACTTTTCTGTTGCCATTGTGTGTGTGCTCGAAGCTATTTCCTTTAGATCCCGCAATTGCATCTATTTCTTTCTTGTTTACACTAGTTAGGCATAATGGACAACAATGAGCTTCTTATTCTATTTCCCGATTTAAGACATGGATGGTTTGATGCGAAAATTAAAAAACCCATGGAACATATTAGTATGAACACTTTGAATACCATTGTTGCTAATGATATGGAAAATTCTAAGCTTGGGGGAGCTGGTTTTGATGAGCATGATCTTTTTAGTCTCCCAAGCATTGAGGAGGAAATTTACTTTGATGATACTTTACCTCCTATTTATGATGATTATAATGATAGTAGCCTTTTGGTACCGCCTGTTATGGAGGATAAATTTGATTATGATTACAATATGCCTCCTATATTTGATGATGAAAATAATAATGATAGCTACTTTGTTGAATTTGCTCCCACTATTACTAAAATTGATTATGCTTATGTTGGGAGTAGTAATAATTTTATGCATGAGACTCATGATAAGAATACTTTATGTGATAGTTATGTTGTTCAGTTTGCTCATGTTGCTACTGAAAGTTATTATGAGAGAGGAAAATATGGTTGTAGAAGTTTTCGTGTTACTAAAATGCCTCTCTATGTGCTGAAATTTTTGAAGCTACACTTGTTCTATCTTCCTATGCTTGTTACTTTTTTCTTCATGAACTTGTTTATTTACAAAACTCCTATGCATAGGAAGCATGTTAGACTTAAATTTGTTTTGAATTTTCTTCTTGATGCTCTCTTTTGTTTTAACTACTATTTTTTGCGAGTGCATCATTAAAACTGCTGACCCCATCTTAATGGCTATAAAGAAAGAACTTCTTGGGAGATAACCCATGTGTTTATTTTGCTACAGTACTTTTATTTTGTATTTGTGTCTTGGAAGTTGTTACTACTGTAGCAACCTCTCCTTATCTTATTTTTATTGCATTGTTGTGCCAAGTAAAGTCTCTAATAGAAGGTTGATACTAGATTTGGATTTCTGCGCAGAAACAGATTTCTATCTGTCACGAATCTGGGCTGTTTTCTCTGTAGGTAACTCAGAAAAATATACCAATTTACGTGCGTGATCCTCAGATATGTACGCAACTTTCATTAGTTTTGAGTTTTCTCATCTGAGCAAGTCTGGTACCTCGTAAAAATTCGTCTTTACGGACTGTTCTGTTTTGACAGATTCTGACTTTTATTTCGCATT
>NC_061512.1:102585847-102599636 GCF_022539505.1 Lolium rigidum | reverse complement strand
ACTAGATTTTGATGTGCGCCTTGGCGCACGGACCCGTGAAGGTTGTGTCAATTTTCATTTTATATATATTCGAAAACATCAAGCAAGTATTAAATAAAAATTGAATAATTATCCGTTTCAAAAATTATTAGTTGACGAAGAGGAGTAAAAGAACACAACATATCATATGTCTTGTATTAGTCGACCGATTTCCGGCGTCCACCACTTGATTACGTAACGGAGAAGTTCAATGAAATCTGAAATTTAATCTCCCTAAAAATAATACCGTTCCGAGCCAAGTCTTGCTCGCTTCCCTTGATCGCTTGCACCACAAGTTGTGAGTAAATTTCGAACGCGAGAAATACCACCAGATTTGAGCCTAAAACAGTGATTGTAGGCAGGTCTCTGCTTCAGTATGGAGAGTGACCCGCACATGCTCCATACGACCAGCACTCGAAGAGGCCACAAACCCTGGGTCACCTCTAAACACCCAAACCAAGCCACCGTACGCACCGGCCAGGTCCATATGCTCCCATCAATATTAATCTTCCGAATATTGTGCACCAGGTGGCTTCCACTTGATCTCCATAGCAAGGTTGCTCTTTCTTCCTTTGTTGGCTGCAGCAGTAGTTTAAACTCAGCAATGTGAGACGTAACTTAATGACGTGAATGAATCCGAGGAGGACGTGGATTCACCGGCATTGCATTTTGTTCCGCACTTGCCACCGGACCGAAAGCGTGGCAACACATCTCATCTTCTCCCGTTCATTGGCGTAAAGAATCCGTGCAATAACATATTTGGCATCAAGACAAGACGGCAGCTTAGCTCTAATGGGTTCGATATCTTCCATACCGCACACACATGCTTGCACTCGAGAAAGAGATGGCCACCGTCTTCATTAAATCTGGAGCACATGGGGCATAAAGGATCAATCTCAATGCCTCTCCTAAGAATATTCCAAGCAATGGGTGAGGCGCTCGTTATGAGCAAGGTGCCACAGGAATTGTTTCGATTGCGTGATCGCCTTCCAGATCATGTTCCAGCTTGAAAAAATAAAAAACTCTGAATTTTCGCTAGAGTTGCTCGGTTTCTTCCGATCCTCCCTAAACTCGCATCCATGTTGTATCGGCATGGAAAATGAGCACAAGTGAATATTGAACTTCAACATCCTACCCTTAAAAGGGAAAGCCCAGTAAGGAAAAAGCATACTGGAGCACTACCGAGAAAACTTGTAGATGTCATAACGGAATTAAAAATATAACACCTAATATATACAACCTTACAAAATGCAACAAAATGGATTATATATTTATTCAGTCCTTAGTGCCCTATTTATTTCTTAGTAGGACCCCAAATATATGCAGGCACACTTTGTCCAGTATAATTTGAACCACGTGGACTAATATAACTCTATATATATATATATATATATATATATATAAAACAGAGGTAAGCACGATGTAACAGTACGAATGCATCATAATACCTCAAATGGTGCTGCTACAAAGAAAAGACAGGAAACTCGTAAAGAACTACAATATCATTCAGAAAATGGAGTACAAAAGAAAAGCCTCATTTGGAAAGAAAAAAGTTAAACTGGTATAGACGTACGGCATGTAACTTTCTTTCTCTGGATTCTGTGACTTTTTGTAGGAAGTAGTAGAACAACTGCAGTAGCAGCAAAAAATAAATATTTAAGCTTGCAGACTTTTTTTAGGGAAGAGGCATACTGCTTTACAGAAGATGGTCATGGCTGTCTCCTTTTTCAAATTTAGATTTTGTGCTGCTTTCCTAACTGCCTCTCATATCCATCAACGGATACAATCGCTTCATTGACAACACGCAATGTCCTAAACAGGGTAAGAACGCCACATACATGGAATAGGCCATCAACTTTGCTGAACTAATGCATATCTGGAATAGAACCTAAATTATGCAGAGTATGGTAAATAACTTTCCTTGGTCCCGTTTACTTGTCTCTCTTCAATAAAGATATATGAAATTAGACCACTGACTTCAAATCTGACAAATGATTTCAGAAAATAGCAAGACCTTATGAAATAAACACATTCAGATATAACATCGGACAAAAGTCTGAATGTTCACAAAATTAACAGAAACATGAGCTCCAAAACAATCCAACACAAACATATTTTCCCTGGAGTTTACTCATATATTATCGATGATACCATGCACGGACAGGTCACAAAACAAAGCTAAGTTTCAGAAATAAACGAATTAGTATGTAGACAACAAAGCACACAAATAAATTCATTTCCCATGCATCCTACTTGATTTTTTTTCATCACCTCGGGTATACATAACAAATAATCTGGCATGCACAATACAACAGAACCGTCTGATAAAAATAACAAAAGAGAATATCTGGCATGCACAATGAAGAATGACAGAAGATACAAAAGCAACAGTTATGAAGTTTGGAGCTGCATACTTATTAAATTGGTTGACTTGTACTGTAAAATCTGGCACTTGGTCCCATATTATTTGCTATAGAAAACTGTCCCGGTTCATTTACTTAACATTTTCTTTTCCAACTGGAAGATTTTCTTAAAACTATGAAAGGCTACTAAAAGAATTGAAACAATGATTTGATCGGGTTCTTTACTTCCACAGGATGTGGTTTTTCTTGCAACGGGGATCTTCAGGCCACCACAAATAAGCCAAGATCCGATGCATGGATAAAATGACGGTCTAAGATCACTAATCCTACAACAGAATATGGTGACTTACACAGTGATACTACTACTGTTAATTGTTACTTACAGAAACACACTGAAACTTGATAGCCAGGTTAAGAAAAACTCTACAGTAAACGCAGTGCTAAATTTGGCAGTGCCTTATTACTACAGATTACAGAACAAGCCTCAGGTCCAAAAGCAACACTAATAACATCTTGCTGGTTCAAAAGCATGGACATATTGCTTGCGGGTTCAGATACACTCTGAATTCAGAAATATGCAATAAATTGCTTGTTTGTTAGAAAGCAAGACGAATTCAAAGTATGTCATAGAGCCCCAACTGATTAGTCTATAAATTTATTTCATCACCTGTTGAGAAGATTCTTTACCTCTTGTGATTCTGCTTGTGGCGCTGGGATGGCTTTGCTATGGATTTATCCATCTCAAGCTGAATATAAAGTAAACACTCGTGAGCAACTTGAGTTAACCATTTATTTTTCTTCTTTTGTTGATCATCTAAACCAAGACCTAACTCAGAACGCCCCAGAGGCGGAGGACAATGGCGAGCAGGGTGCGGACAACTCTTCTGGTATGTGTCCTAATAAATTCTAGGAATATCGTAATAGCCCAATTGATGCCTACAACAGTAACCTTCAGAGCATCAATGATACATAAAACCGGAAATGAGAATCAACCAATCATACATTATAGTTGCACTCCACAAGAGCAATCACCAACGTGATGCACTCAAGTACCAACATTAGTCTGACCAGCAAGAGAACTTATAACAGAAAACGGGAGAATCAGTAATACCTCAGCAAGACTTGATGTTTTAGTCTGTTTGTGGTGTGGTGTCTTGGATGGATCTGTTTTCACAGGACGACTTTGGGAACCAAAAAAATAAAAGAATAATCCTCTTCAAATAAAAGAATCAGTAATACCTCAGCAAGACTTAATGGTTTACATAGATACATGACCTTACATAGTGCGGATCTGTTTTCACAGGACGACTTTGGGAACCAAAAAAATAAAAGAATAATCCTCTTCAAATAACATGAGGACAATTGTACTGATTGATAGGTAGAGGGTTGTGCTACAGACCTGTAGGTGGACGTATTCTTTTGGGGCACTGCATAAAACCTGTTTGGCCAGTGTTTGTTATCAAAACTCAAACTCAATATGATAATGCTAACTGAATTCCCCGTATAGTTACTGAAATAGAGCACACGGCCACAATTTTCAGATCAAATGTAGTGATTGCTTACTGTCACTTACAGCTGCTGCAAGATCATCTTTGAGTTGAATGGTGAGTTCCTTCTTAATAAAGGTGGGAGATGCATGAATTGCATCCGGATCTGCAACTGGCATCATGTCCATTGTTTCCCCTTGACAAGGCAGTAATTGCTTTTGCAGCAGATTCCTGTAGCAGCTCAAATTAGCCCTTTAAATTGAATTTTCTATCATAGATCACAACGCAGAAGTTTCAATTTGCACACAAAATCCATAGCGACATGGTATTATACCTGAGAAAGATTATTTGTAGCATGTCTCAGACAATCACCAAAAATTTGACTGTCATCTTTTTGCACAACTCCGTTCAACCAATAATGGATCACAGATCTGGGACGAAATATAACACAAACCGCAAGGAATTCTCAAAGAAACTCAATGAAAAATAACCACAAAAAAGGAGAGAGAGAACTGACGAACTCACCGAACCACTCCGTCGGTCCACATCTTGCTTGCCTGCCTCCTCTAGCCATTTAAAGAAAAAATATTACCAAGGCTACTAAACCAATACATAGGGTCACACATTTAGCATAAGGCACACCACTTAGACATCTCAGAATTCATGAGAAAAAAGTAAATAGTTTTGCAAACAAATAAACAGAATGTAGGCATGTGCATTGTGTGATTTATCTAATTCTTAGTAAGCTCTTTGGGCAGGGTTCAAGCCTGAGAAGTCATAATATAGAATTGATCTGATAACCTGCATAGCCTGGTATCATCATTTAAAAAACAGTTCGAGATTATTTTGTTAAATAATGGAAGCCTTATTTGTGCATTTGAGCATACATATCCAAAGAAATCTTGGAATATATGTAACCAAAATATATCTTGCAGCCTCCATTTCCTCGCAGAGAATCGGAAAAAGAATATAACACCAGGCATGTCGGCCCCTAATCATGTTAAAATCAGTAACACCGCCACCAACTCATATCCAAAGAAATCTTGGAATATATGTAACCACATACCTGTGGGCAGTACGGACATGGCATGAGGGTGATGTCTTGATGACCCCGAGGCATGCCTAATATATTGGTAATGCACTGTTGACCAACCATATAGACAAGGTATACTCTAGAAATTAGTATGACATGACCAAATCGCTCACCTCATGAAGTAATCAGAGAATGCGTACTTAGAAGCCAAACCAATGGAAGCATCCATTGTTAAAGTTAAAATATTTGAGGAGGAAACTGAAACTTGTAAGTATATGTTGCACTAATCCATCAGCAGCAGCAGTGTAGTGGCACCTACAATTGAAAAATAGTAAGGCATGTAAATTTCTATTTGGTCTTTATCGTTATAAAGAGATAATTGTGGAACTGAGACATTTTCTTTATAGGCCTACGAGCATTGTCACAACTTTTGTGTTTTACCCATAGGTTTGGCAAAAATTAAGATACAATATTTCTAGAATTATAAATCAAATAGAATAAACAAGCAACATTGTGAGATGTTAGGCCTGAATATCAACATGAGAAATGATGTGAGCAAGACCTTCCCAGCTCAATTTTTTCCTATCTAATAGGTAGTAGGATGAAGAAAAATATAAGAAAAGTATCGTCATACCTCATCCATTGGCACAATCTAGCCGATCTGAGGCTGGCCACATAACCTATCAACCTGCACAAACTTTCATTATAAGAATCTAAATATTATCAGTCTTAGGACACCACACAAAAGCTATCTGAAATATGAGAACTTACAAATCAAGATGGAAATAAGGAGCTCAAATGACTAAATGAGAACTTCATTTGTTGAATAGGTTTATTTGGGCACGTAACTATCATTAGCTAGGGAGGCATTGCTACTTTGCTAGTCACATAATTGATAGGGGGATACAGTATACATGTAAGCCATTGTTTGCTATAGCTAAATTTCAGAAAAAGTTAACTATTGACAAGAATACATTACATGGATTAATCCTACTGTGAAACCTTACATCTTTTAGAAAAAGTAAATTATTGAGTAGAATATTACATGGATAAATCCTTCTGTCCAACCATATTGCCTTTTCACCAAACACCTTGTAGGCACAAATTATAAAGAGCTGCACAAACATAGATGAAAAGGGTTAGATCAAAAGAGAATAATAATGAAAGAGAGAGAGGACGAGGAGGAGGCAAATCAGTGGGGAAAATAGAACCAAGGACACGGGCAAACACATGCCCTAGCAAGAGCCAAACATGTGCTGAATCAACACCACATGAATGGCTCCACACATGCCGTCGAGGCGTCGTGGTGGGGAAGAGCCAGGCCGGCCGTTGGCCGCGGGCTGCCGGCGGAGACGACGTGCCGTCGGCGGTGCGGCGCACGGCGAGGGCCGTCTAGGCGTCGTGGTGCGGGCAGAGCCGGGCCGGCCGTTGGCCGCGGGCTGCCGGCGGAGACGACGTCGGCGGCGGCGCGGCGCACGGCGAGGGCCGCCGCCGCCTCCCGCAGCTCCCGCGCCGCCTCGGCCCGTGGCCGCCGCCTCGCTCCTCCGGAGCCGCACGCGTCGCCGTCGGCCATGTCTTCCGGCTGCGCCTTCCCGGCTCGGCGCGCGGGGTGGCATCCCGAGCGGGGAGAAGAGAAGGGCGTGGGGATTGGGGAATGGGGTGAGAGGCCACGCCGCGTATCTCCTTCCCCACGCCGATCGTCCTCGTCGCCGGGAGGAGCACGTGCTGCCCCGTCGCCATGGCAACCTTGGGTGGGCGGCGGCTAGAGGGGATTGGGGAGGAAACGCTCGGGACGGGATTGGAGACTCGCGGCTAGGGTTTTCTCGTTTGGATCCTCCTTTTTGTCTCACGTTAGCATCCTGTGCCTATTTTTGGCTGAGCTGTGACTACCCACAGTGACTGACGAGCGGACCCGGACGAAGGTGGGTCCCGAACGCAGCTGCAGGCGGGTAGATCATGGCCGTTGCATGGCTTTGCCTAGTGGGATTCTGCCCAGAATAAACGGCCAAGATGCACTTATGGAAAGATCCGATGGTGGAGAAGCTGAAATCGCTGTGAGAGCCCCATGGGGGTGCAACAATCATACCTTTAGATATCCAGTTGTTGGTTCTCTATGCATAGTCATGTCCGTGGGTAGCCAGCTATTTTACAAATAGAAATCCACACTCAAAAGTTCATATCAGCTTACATAACCAATTTGGGCGAATTCACAGTTGCTTTCAAATTAAGCTCATGTTTCCACTATATAATATACTAAACAGCACTGTATCCATTTGCTCACAAATTTACAGCACATTCAATAGCTAAACAGAATTAGTGTATTCAGAATATGTACGATACGGAGTCGATGCCAGAGTAAGTAACCCACCGACTAACAGTTTCGGTTACAAAGCATAAGATACCAGCAGCCAAGAGCGACATCCATTGCCTTTTGGTACATTGGGTAATATATAACATTAAACGTGTATTAGTTAACTCGGACTATACGTATATGTACAGGGGCTTGTTCTGTTATTCTTTTGTGCCACACAAGTGGCAGCCCTAGCATTGCTGTATACCAGTAACCAAGGAACATTTACAGCTATATTACTGCGCCTTCATCCCCAGCAGCCTCTTTTGAGTCCGTCTCATCAATCATTGTGTTAGTAAGAAATCGAGCCCACGGATGAACCAGGTTAACAAAGGGAAAGATGCCCAGAAAAGAAACACAGACTATGTCAGGAGAAGGGATGAAGGTTGCTTGAAGCTGGAACCGCTTGATTTATTCGAGGATGTGATTGCCCTATCCTTTGAAGCGGTATGGCTTAAAGCTAACTCGGAAGAATTCGGCCGTTGATTGCTTTCACCGTGGCCAGGTCTGGCCCAGATTTTGACTAGTCCCTCGCGGCAAATGGTGAGGATTGTTTCAGTGCTGAACGCCAGACCAGACAGGGGGTCCGTGTGTACGCGATGGGCAATAAGGGGTGAAAGCTTCGGCACGTGTCGCATTCTTGGAGACGGTTGAAGAATACCTGTTGGAGGGCATACATTGTCCCAGTGTGCAGAAGGGCTCCCACTGCCAAATGTTGGCGAACCACCTGAGGGATGGCGTAGCGGGACAACAATCTCATCCATTGCCAAATCCCACAGAAGCAATTGGGTATCCTAAGAGTATGAGATGGTGAAAATTTATGTCAGCAGTAAATAATGTCGGCAAAAAGAAAATCTAAGAAAACTAGGCCTATTTATCTGATAGTTATAATCAATCATATGCTAAGACATGAATTGATAACAGATCACCTAGTTCTAACAAAAGAAGATCTTCTAAACACAAATTATGATAAGGTAAAATAACATTAAATGGTTAAGTTCATCAACATCCATAGGAAATATTGGCATAAGTCAGAGTAAGAAAAAAGCATCTAACTACATAAGTAGTGTGATCAGTTTAATATCCTGCAGCTGCCATAAGCATAACACAGAAGCTTCGTAGAACAGCAGGAACATGCCAACAGTTCATTAGCCCCTTATCGCCGTATCCATCTCACCGTATCGGTGCTTCATAGAACAGCAGGAACATGCCAACAGTTCATTAACTGAAGGTCTCCCAAAAATCCAGTGAGCAAGAAACAAAATGAAAAGGTAAGTATTTTAAGGTTACTCCTAGACTTCACTTATGCTTGTATCTAGAAGTTACAAGATAAGCCATGCATGCATAGATTTTTTTATTAACGATGAGTATTGAGTAGTACATATTTTCAATATAATGGATATCCCATATAAGTTCAAGCTATAATTCAGCTGTACAAAATTCATATACCTGACCAACAGAACCAAAACGATACACAACATTTTCTTCTGTCCCATCAGAATTTGGTGGGGACCAATATGGATCAAAAGCAACTCCACTAACCTGTTAACAAAAAAATTACCCCTGTCCTCAAATAACAACTTTTGAAAGCAAACATTAAGATATTGAAAAAGTTGAGAGGAAATCAAACTAATACCCAAGAATTATGCCCTTCACCCCATGCAACAATCTTTCTGTTGTCCATGCTCCATACCTGAACAAGATCATCTTCGCCACCTGTCAATAGATATTTGCCATCTGAGCTGGAAAAGCAGACCACAGTCAAATTAGGTCAGAAAATGGGCCATACTCATTTCTGCATCATTCTCCATCGATCCACCAAAATAAATACTCATAATTGACAAACCCATAGAAATGTGGAAAAATTGAAGATAAAAAATCAGAGATCAGAGAACTCATAAGATGGTAGAGAGACACTTCAATGCATAGCTCACGGCCAACGGAATAAAGCAATACAATTGGTCTAATTTCACTTCCACACAGACATAAGTATATACAACACAGACATCAGTATATACAAAATTTAGAGTAACGTGGATAAACGTAAATAAAAAATAACTAGCTGGGCAGCCAACAGAAAATAATATAACCATAGAATTAACTAGGAGAAAACATGGCAATGAAGTTCGGAAAATATCAAATCATTCAAAGTGTGCATTCAATTAATGTACCTCCAGGTGCAACACAAAAGAGCACCATAATAACTTTTCCCACCGAATATTAGTTGTTCCTTTGAAAAGTCGAACACTCTCAAATAACCTACACATGGTTCATTGATGTTAGTCCAGCTAGCAATATAGAATGGAGGAGTACAAAAATTTGTAGTCTACGTCTAGGATAAAGAAAGTACCATCTCGCCCAACCGTTGCTAAGTATGCCCCATCTGGAGAAAAGGAAATTGCATTGATGGAACCATCGCAAACATGCCATCTAGCAATTGGGTTGCTCTGTAATGTTTTTGAGATAAGAGCAGCAATTTAGCGTCTGGGGATCAGGCGTTCCAATTTGCAAAAAAAAAACCGTAAATTTCATAATAAAATGTCCAACCAAATCTAAAATCATGGAAGAGCATGATTGATTGCTAGTTCTTTTAGTTTGACACTGGGGATTGAAATTCTACATGTTTACATATTTGTGTCTACTACATCCACAAACTTATCTTGTTTTCTTGGAACATTACAAAGCTCTCCTGGGCAGCACCTAATTTTCCTTTAGATATATTCAAGAGTAAAATACACCAGAGGTCCTTAAAGTATTGAAGGGGTGTCAAGTTAGTCCTAGTTGTACAAAAATGCATATCTGAGTCCTAAAAGTTTGTTAAGTGTGTCACCTCAAGTCTTACAGGGTTTGACCTGCCCATGTGGCATGTTGACTGGTGCCACGCAGACAATGTTTTTTGCAAAAAAGTACCTAATATATCCTATCTTCTAATTTTACTGACCCTGCTCCCTCCCCCCCCCTCTCTCAGGTCGACCAAGATCGCTGGAGACAAGTGCATACAGCCTCGTATCCACCCCATTCCTGACCTCCTGGGGATGCCTGTATCCCTGCTCTTTCATTTCTCTCCTCTCCCTGGGTCGCCGCTTCCCTGCGCTTTGGAGGACACACCTCTGGTTCATACCGCCGGCGTCACCATTCGGTGGTCTCGCGGCCAAGACCATGCTGAACCTGAGGACCTTGTCCAATTGCTCCGTCTAGTCATGCTGAGCGTGCACGTGGAGTTAATTGAGCATTCATTTTGTTTTCCGCCACCACAATCATGATTTTCCTTTAGATATATTCAATGATAATCATGGTCCCAGATTCTTTAAGAGAGAAACAAGCCCAAGAGCTTGATAGAAACTCATCTAACAAATGTTATGCAGCAAGAATCATTTGCAAGATATCAAAAACCATAGGTCAACGAGACTACTTCCCAGGTCCCAAGATTCACTGTTATATATGCAATCAGCTTACTGGTATGACGGTACCTGTTGCTCACCTATGCAGTAGAGTTCTTATTACAAAAGTAGATCTTAGAGATAAAAACTATTAACACTGTTTGCAGGTTGAGACTAGCAAGGGGAGACAGCTAGCTGATTCCATTTTGTTATTCCACACCCAGCATCTTAAATGGAAGAATAAAGAAAAACGAAGGACTAAATTAGCATGTCTACTCTTTGCACTTAAGCATACATTCGTAATCAGAATCTTATAAGGCATTTTTAATTGTGAACTCTCTTCTTCATTTCAGATTTGTCTGCACGGAGTTTTTGGCGAATTTATATTGGTAGTATCACTGTTTAGCCATTTGCATTTCTACCTCCGTATTTTGCGTAAGAAAGAACAAGGATGCTCATTGCATCAAGATATGTTCGACGTTAACAATGCTAGACTAATGTCGACAAACTATACTGTATGTAATAAGATGGCCAAACCACAGTTTCATGCCAACAAAGTTTCTTTCCTTAAAATAAATCAACTAACTTGAGCAAAATAATGTGCTTTAAGGAACCAATACTGAAATGCCTAAAATACCTTACTCGACTTTGCATGTGAAACCATCAACTGAGCTGGATCCTTTATAGCTGGAAATGTACACTCAGTGCTTCCATCTTTGGACTGAATGTAAAGAACATACATCAGTTCAAACATCAACCCGAATATTTATAAATGCGAAATTCCATTGCGATCATTGCTCACTTTATCATACACATACAAATTTCCATCAGAATGGCTAACAACAAAAATGCCTTCATGTTCCGGAACCCACGCAACAGACGTGCAACGGCTGCAAACATAAGTATTGAGAAGTCAATAGGAGAATTAACTAAAATAATAAGTGCGGATAAGCATCTTCAAGAACCAATATCCTAGCAGTGTTCTGCTTATAATACAGTCATGCCGACTCAAGTTAGAAGCCACCTACCCCGTCAAAATAATGCACTAAAATCTGATTTAAGAGAAATACAGCTCCAGGGCAACAAGTAGAAAATTATACGCCAAAGGGACACCAGGTGATGAACATACAAGGAAATCAGGTTGTTCTTCTGTCTCCAGAATATAGACCATTGCCTTACCATAGATTGCTGGAGTCAAATATTGCTCAAGTGTTGATGTGTTTCAATGTCCCAACCAGACTCTATCGTGTTTTAAATTCATTCAATGCTTTGGGAGTCCTTGTGAGGGAAGATAACTTTGCTAACTCCAAAAAAAAAAAAGAATTCCCATCTATCTGATACTTAAAAGCGATGTGACCAAATTGGAAAAAATTATGGGTTCTCGTGTCATCACATTATACCAGAGTGATGTATCTGTATCTACACATACTTGATGACATCTTACATGTTAAATCACAAGATAGTGAAACAAACAAGCAAGATGACGGTTTTCAGAGGAGATACTGATTCAAATCAGAAAGTGTCATATATGACATGGATGGCATGAATGAGTATTGAAAAATAAAACATGCCTGCTTATGTTCATTCCATCTTTATCACCCTTATTATAGTGTTGGGCTGCAACAGGCTTCCTCCCAGGTTCTTGTAACTGTTGCCTCAGCGACATTGAATAGACTGCATAATGGACGTGCAATAAAACCTATTATTATTATGCAAAGTCCATTTTGGAGTGGAAAATCAAGGTGACAAATACTGCACTAACCATCCCCTGATCCCATCCCAATTATCAAGTCATGCCCCTCCTTGGCCTCCGAGTCGAATGCGTGGTACAATGGGTTCGAGTTGGTAAAATGCATGCACTTTACGGGATCCTAGTAAAAGTAACCAGCTGGTCAGAACCAATCGTAAAACTTCGCTTTAGCATGCACCCAGTAAAAAAAATTAAAGACCTTGTCCTGGGAATTTAGGTCACTGATGAATAGTGTATCAGCAGAGTTGAAGATGATGTATGCACCCTTGCCATCATAGTTTGGTACAGCTTGCGATCCGCCAAGGCTTGTAGAAGTACCAAGGCTTCCTCCAATACGGCTTCCAGCTGACACAACCCGACTAACACCATTGCCCCCAACAAAGCTAAGTGCCCGGCCACCATTCCCGGTGCCCAGCAGCCTTGCTGCCGCCGATCGCATCCCACTGCTGGAGCTTGGTGTTGATGGTGCGGAGCCTTGGCCAGTCGACCTCTCCTTCAGGTATGCCACCGTCAACTGCCACAGCCCAAATCAACAATTAAACTTTGTTTTACAGCACTATAAAACAAGACTCCATAACTGCACAACAGGCAATCCAGTTTGGCCAATGAAGGCATAAGACATTACTACAAATAACAACAATGTGAAGTAATAGCACCAACATAATAAACTATATAAGTGAGAAGTAAGACGACTAAAATTAGTCAATTACAGTACTGCACAAAAGAGATATCTGCAACCGACACTAGAACTAATAGAGATTCCAACATAGCAACGAAGCGTTAATGATAACATCTCCAGCTATAAGCCAACAACATGAGCAGAAGGTGTGACGGGAAACTAACGCCGATCGAAGTCCTAGCAATGGAGCACCTAACACAATCCGATTTCACTTAAATACTAAACCAAAACTAATCGAAATATCAATAAAACTACAAACCCGCCGAGATGGTCGACGATAGCAACCCCAATTCCCCACGCCGAATTCCAACCTAGATCCCACAGTTCGCGCACCGGTGCCGACTGGTACCTGCGAGACGGTCTTCCCGCCGTGGTTGTAGTGAAGGACCGCGGCGGAGTGCGCCTTCTCGCACTGCAGCGTGTACCTCCCCTCGGGCGTCTTGAAGTAGGTCTTGAGCCCGGCAGACGCGCTGCCGCCCCCGGGCGCCGTCGCCGACGACGACGAATAAGACGACGCCGCCATGCCCCGTGCCGCCGCCTCCGCCCACTAAGTCCCCCTCGCGATCGCCTACCACAGTGCTTAGTCCTCCCCCGGGAGAGACGATGAGCGGTGGCTCGATTTGGGAGAAGAGACGAAGACGAAATAAACAAACAAAAAAACTATAGAGACTCTTTTTTGCCCGAGACACCCGATAGATATGGACCTGACCCGTTTGCCGTTTATCAAAG